>NW_017672276.1:87829-191803 GCF_001879085.1 Nicotiana attenuata
CTTCCGATCTAGAGTGCAGCAGTACATACTCAAGGGTTTCAAACTTAGAGAACCTCAACTCATACTGTGACACGGTCATGTCTCCCTGACGCAACCACTCAAACTGTCTACGCAGCTCCTTTCTACGAGACTGCGGTACATACTTCTCCAGAAATAGAACGAAGAACTGCTGCCAGGATAGGGGTGCTGCACCAGCAGGCCTACGCCTCTCAAAATCCTCCCACCAAGTAAAAGCAGGTCCTGAAAACTAATAAATAGTGAAATCGACCCCGCTGGTCTCCAAGATACCGGCTGTATGAAGCATCCTCTGACACTTATCTAGAAAGCCCTGGGCATCCTCGCCCTCTGCTCCGTTGAAGGTCGGAGGCTGAAGTCTCCCAAATCTCTCCAACCTACGCTGCTCATCCTCTGGCATGACAGGAACTACATAGTCCTGAGCAGCTGCGACCGGCTGGGCTGGAGGTGCCCCGGCATCTGAAATCCCTGCACGACCTGCTCAGGTGTGCGGGCGGCAAGAGTCTGACTGCCTCTCCCGGCCTGTGAAGTAGCTACGACTGTAGTGGCTGAAACCACCTGAGCTAGGCTAGTGCAAACTGATAATATCTGAGTCAAGGCCTCCTGAAGACCCGGAATCACAATAGGCACAGCTGGTGCCTGAGTTGGTGCTGCTGGAGGGTCCACAGCTAGAACCTGGTCCTGAACTGGGGCAGCTGGTGCATCTGCAGGTGCTGCCCTCGCTGCTCTGCCCCTACCAGAGCCACGACCGCGTCCTCGGCCTCTAGTGGCCGCAGCTAGCGGCATTGGTGGTTGTCCATCCTGTCCGGTAGCGCGTGTCCTCACAATCTATGAGAGAATGGAACAACAGAAGTTTAGTACTCGGATCAACAAACTCGCACGATAAGAATGCAAGAATGTGAAGTTTTTCCTAAAGGCTCTGCAGCCTCTCGAGGATAAATACAGACGTCTCCGTACCGATCCGCTAGACTCTACTAAACCTGCTCATGACTCATGAGACCTATGTAACCTAGGCTCTTATACCAACTTGTCACGATCCTAACCTTGAACCCGGTCATGATGGCGCCTCTCGTGAAGACAAGGCCAGCCAGTACAACCTAATTCATCTTTTAAAACAGTTAACCAACACATAATAGTCTAAAACATGATTTACTAATACTGAATAGCGGAAATATCAATAAAAATGCGGAAAATCCAACCCGACACAGCCTAACCGGGGTGTCACAAGTCAAGAGCATCTACGAATCACAGTACGGTCTGCTAAAGTCATAAACTACTACAAGTGTTTGTATGAAACAGAAAGGATAGAAGAGTAGAGACACGGGGCTGCGGACGCCAACAGCTACCTCGTAATCTCCGAAAAAGCCCGCCTGGAACTGGAGGAAATCAACACTCCGGAGCGGAACCAGCTACGCCTGAATCTGCACACAGGGTGCAGGGAGTAAAGTAAGTACTCCAACTCAGTGAGTAATGAATATAAATAATGACTGAAAGCAAGAAAACACGTAAAGCATATGGCATTCTATAATGAAGCAGTAAAATCATTTATAATCAGGAAAACCAGTAAGAATCAGGAAAAATGCTCTTTAAACCAGTAAACAGTTAATTGACAGATAATTATAATACAATAAACAAATAAAAGTTCGGCCCTTAGGCACAGTAACACCACAACCGCTCCTCGGGCAACATCTCACAACAGTAACAGCCCCTCGGGCTCAATGTCACATCACAATGGGTACCCGCGCTCACTGGGGGTGCGCAGACTCCTGGAGGGGCCCCTTACAGCCCAAGCGCAATAACAAGCCATCTCGTGGCATCAAATCTAGGCCCTCGGCCTCATATCAATCAAGCCACCTCGTGGCGTACATATCTCAGGCTCTCGGCCTCCAATCAGTATCAGTATCTCCTCACAATATAGGCTCTCGGCCTTACTCAGTCAAAATCATCACAAGCCCCTCGGGCAATAGTAAAACAGTGTTTCTCAGCCCAAACATCATTTAAAATATCATTTAAGTCTAAAAATTGAGTAAAAATGGCTGAGTAGTAAAACAGTGGAAAATAACATGACTGAGTTCAAGTAGTAATTCAAAACAGTGAGGACATATCAAATAAAAGCCCCGAATGGTCCAAATAGGTTGCCCGAAGCCCAAATATGGCATTCAGCCCAATAAATGATGATAACAAATAGTTTTAAATCAAATACGCGGTAAAATCATCAATTGGGACGGACCAAGTCCAAACCCCTAATAGTACACGACTCCACACTCGTCATCGAGCGTGTGCCTCACCTCAATATAGTACTACGATGCACAATCCGGGGTTTCAAACCCTCAGAACATCATTTACAAGCATTATTCACCTCGAACCAGCTAAATTCCTAGCTCGCGACGCCTTTGCCCTTCGAATTGGCCTCCACGTGCGTCGAATCTATCCAAAATCAGAACGAATACGTCACAATATGCTAAGGGAACGGGACTCAAGCGAAAACAATCGAAATATACTAAAAATCCCGAAATTAGCAAAACCCGAGCCCCGGGCCCATCTCAAAACTCAGAAATTTTCACATCACTAGATTCCTCGTCTTCTAACGAGTTCATACATACCAAGAACACAAAAATCGGAGTCCAAATGACCCCTCAAATTTCCCATTAAAGGCCTCTTAAACTCAAGCCCTAAACCTCCATTTTTAGCCCTTTAATCCTCCTAATTACAGCCTTAATTCATGAAATTCTACCATATAAATGTGTTTTAAGTCCACAATCTTTGCCTCAACGAAGTCTCTTTGATTTCTCTCCTCAATATCGCCCAAAGCTCCCAATTCCGAGTTCAAAAATGGTTAAACCCTTCAAAATTCGCGAAGTATGAAATATATACCTTCTGCGCAGGCCTCTCCGCATCTGCGGTCCAAAATCCGCTTCTACGGTACCGCATATGCGGTCGATCCATCCGCTTCTGCAGAAATTCATTAAACCAGCCCAAACCGCATCTTCGGTCCTTTTATCGCATCTGCGACTCCGCAGGTGCGGTTCCCATATCGCATCTGCGGTTCCTGACCCCAACTCCTAAAACCGCATCTGCGCCTTCACTTCCGCACGTGCGACACCGCACCTGCAGTCCCCAAACCGCAGGTGCGAAAACACCAGAAACAACAATATCAGCTGCTGCAACAATTCACCAATCTCTCCGTTAACCATCCGAATTCACCCCGAGGCCTCCGGGACCTCAACCAAAAGCACAAACATAACCCAACACCTAATTCAAACTTGTTCCAATCATCAAAACACCTCAAACAACATCAAATCTACCAAATCACATCGAATTCAAGCCTAAGTTTCTAAAATCTTCCGAAATATGCTTTCGATCAAAAACCCAACCAAACCTCGTCCGAATGACCTGAAATTTTGCACACTCATCCCAAATCACATGACGAAGCTACTGCAACTCTCAGAATTCCATTCCGACCCTTATATCAAAATCTCGCCTACCCACCGGAAATCACCAAAATATCAACTTCGCCAATTCAAGCCTAAATTTACTCCGGACCTCAAAACCCATTCCGATCACACTCCTAAATCACAAATCACCTCCCGAAGCTAACCGAACCATCGGAACTCACATCCGAGCCCTCTAACACATAAGTCAACATCCGGTTGACTTTTCCAACTTAAGCCTTCTTAAAAGAGACTAAGTGCCTCCAACTTCACCAAAACCAATCCGGATTCAATCCAACCAACCCGATACCTCAAAACACAGATGAACAAAGCAAATAGTAGCAGAAAAGGGGGAAACGGACCGGTAATTCATGAAACGACCGGCCGGTCATCACAGTACCCTTCACACACAAGCCCTAATTTCTACTGTTTTCTTCTCGGTTATTCTTTCTTCAGCCTCTCTTTCATCTCTTCTTCTCCATGTCTGTCCTTCGTTGCTCATTTCACGAGTTGCAAATTTTTGAAGTTCAACTTTTTTTCCTATGAAGCATAGCTTTTCTCCTTTCTTCTTTGCTTTTTAGATTTCTTTCTCTTTTTTGTCTAAATGTTAATATTTTGCAGAGATGACTGAATTTTAATATATGCGATCAATGTAATTCTGCTACCAATGGCAGAAATCATAATTGCTAAATGTTGGTCAACTTCCGTACAAATATAGCATTTTCTTTTTTGATTTCTTTTGAATTGGAAATTGAAAAGTTTATCTCTCGGTGAATTAATTATTTTATGTAATTAATTTAAACTGAAAGTGAATTAATTTAGAATAACATTAATAGTAATCAATCCCTTTATGGTGTTTAACATATTTAAGGATATCTTCCTCATTTTAATAGAAAAATGTGCTTACCAACACTTTTTACCAAACTCATTAATAATTTATTTTCATTTTCAGTACTTCTATTCAAACACGCAAGTGCTATTTTATGAAACTAGCTCCATCACTTAAAAAGTATTTTTCAGCACATGATACTTAAAAGCTATTTAAATTAAGCCAATCCAAACGGGCTTTAAGAGTATCCAACTCCTTACAAGTAGTTTTTTTTCCTACTTCTCATGTGGGACTTTGTTCACACATACCTAACAATTTTCCCCTTGAACCAAATTTCACAAGACCCATCACCATTCATGGCTAATTTGGAGATTAACTATGTGTCACGTACATGATCTTGAGTATTTACAGTTACCAAGTTACCGAAGCCCAAAGCTTGTGTATGCTACGGTTAAAGGTTGCAAACCCCGTAGACAGGTAAAGGCACTAAGTCGATCCACTATACCACACTACGCCATCTTCGTAGTCCCGCGAAACTATTGGCTTTGATACCGGTTGTTAGGCAAAAAGGGTCCAAAAATACTCTTAACATGATGTGATATTATCCTCTTTGGGTCAAGCCCGCACGGTTTTCCCTAGAAGGCCTCACACAATTAAGAGTACCCAACCCCTTAGATGCAATATTTTTTTAATTCACATGTAGGACTTTGTTCACATACACCCAATAGCCTTAACCCTTGTTTGGTTTCTAATTTCCTGGGATAAGTTATCCCAGGATTAAAATAGTTATGGATAACTTATACTTGCCAGATGGTAGAATAGTAATTTCAAGATAATTTATCCTAGGATAAAGCAGTAAAATTGACAATCTCAGAATAAATACAACATACCAAACAGTTACTAAGAAATAATACCAGAATAACTAATTCTAGGATAATTAATCCCAATGTAACTTATATTCAAACTAAACTACCTATTGCTGTGAGTATGATTTTCGATATTCCCTCATAATATGTGAACACGTAATTTTTGCCCTATGCGAAATTACTCATAAAAAATATTCAAAATAGTTTCAAATTATTTTGTATCATTTTAGGAATTTTGTTTGTCATTTTGAATCATTAAAAACGTCTTTAAAATCGCAAAGAATCATCAAAAAATATTTTATCCTTCATTTCATGACATTCTAGGATTTTAATTGCATTTTTAGGATTTCATTGTTCGTTAATTTCATAGTTAAAATATCAAAAAATCACAAAAATGCATTAGTTGCTTTTGCCTTTATTTTGTATTCTTAGGTTAAATTAATTAGTTAATTAATTCATTAGGCAATCATTAGGCAAAATAGATAAATAGGTTAATCATGAAAAATTCGGATCTAGTTGGAATTGGAATTTAAAGATGGTTAATTTTGCAAAAATCTAATAAAATAAAAAAAAGGAGAAAAAGGGTTGTTTGTTTCACATTTTGAGTTGGGCTAAACAAATTTCACGCCACAAATTCCCCAAAATCTGCCAAGACCCAAATCCACACGTAAAAATTGCACGGGGCGCCCTATTTCGGCGCCCCTTTTTAACCTGTAGCCGCTTTGTCTTTCTGTTTGCACCCGTACCCACTTTTTAAAAAACTTCAGCTTCCCTTTCTCCTCCCCTTCTCCTTCTTCATTTTCTCATTGTCTGGAAACACAACTCCGTAAGGACTGAGGAATGATATGGTCATACCATTGATCAGAAAAAGGCACCAATTTTTGTCCAACAAAAAAACAGCAACACGAAAATCAAATATGTTGTAATATAGATAAAACATAGAAACCGTAAAGAAAATGGAGAAACTGATCATCAGCGATCAGAGATTCAAATGTTAAAAAGAAAAGTTTTCGAAAACAAAAACAAAGCATTATTTTGCAATAAAAACAGAACGCAAAATCGGATGCATTAGATGATCACAATACAGTTAATTAGATGTAACTGTATCTTCTTGGTGTCCTGAGCTGAAGTTAATTAGACAAAAACTTCAGCTCTATAGCTGAAGTTTTTCAGTTACAACACAAAAACTTCAGCTCTAGAGCTGAAGTTTTCTAGTTACAAAGACAAAAACTTCAGCTCTATAGCTGAAGTTTTCCAGTACAAAAGAAAAACTTCAGCTCTAGAGCTGAAGTTTTTATTTTATCTTCAGGCCCGGCTACTAAAATGCTGAAGTTTTGTGTGATTGCCTTTGCTACTTCAGCCCCGTGTGCTGAAGTTATGCGAAAAAGCGGGTACGCTTGCAATTTTTTTTGCAAAGCGGGCACAGGTTAAAATGTGGCACAAAAAGCGGGTATAGATGCAAATGCCCCAATCCACACGGTTCAAGTCCCTAATTTTATTAAATGGTGTCGTTTAAGGTCTAAGTTAGTCAATTTGATCTCCAACGTCCATTGATCGTAATCTGATAGCTCGGAACTGTCCATGTTATCACATAAAAATGTCTGAGACAGCCTACCCCCCCCCCCCTCCCCCCACAAAATGACATCTCTCATTCTATGACGAGAAATTTTACTTTGCGTCTCACATGCCATATCATACTTGTGTAGACTCTCCAAAGTTGGACAATTAGACTAATGGGTCCCACTTTTAGCACCATTTTTCTCTCTCTTCTAATTCGTATTTCTCATTTCAAACAGCCCCTTTTAATTTTCTTTTTTTTTACTCTACCAGAAAATTCTTCTTCACTCTCCACATCAGAATCCCAAGATATCACTTTAGTTTTCCTTAGCACAAAACTCGTCTGTGTAGAAGAAACAACAGCTCTTGGGGAATAATATGTGTGACAATGAAAAAAGGATTTACTTGGAAATGGGTTTAAAGTTTGTGAAGGGGATTGTGGAACAAATTAGGGTGAAATAGTTACTCTAACCTATTTTTCCTCCCCTGTCAACTTTGGTTCTCTACTTCTCCGTTTAATTTTCTCTATTTCAAATGTAATTTCAAATTATTATTAACTAATTGTTAATGCTATCTTTTTAAGTATGTAGATTGATTTTTTTTAAAGGAATTTTTTTCATCGCCTGAAAGAACCCACCACGAAACAGTCAGAACGACGCAATATTAATTGAGTAACTGTGGGTACGAAATCTGTTAAGAGTTAGAATTGGCCTTTTCTGGTATCCTTAAACAAAATCTCCACGTTTCTTGCTTTTTGTTTTTTACCAAATAATGATGAACAATCTTAAGGATATCAATTTTACTGCAAAAAAAACTGATTAAAATACTTTATCAATTTAGCTGCGGCTAGTTTTAGATGAAAAGCTTGTGATTTTTTGAAATGCTTTCATCTCTTTTAAAAACAGGAGTGGGGAGAACTAAAAGAGCGAGAAAACGAATTTTTGTCTAAGGATGGAGACAGAGATATTTTGGAATTTTGATGTGGAGAGTGAAGGAGAATTTTCTTGTAGAGTAAAAAAAAGGAAAATTAAAATGGGTTGTTCGGGATGAGAAAGACCAATTAGAAGAGAGAGAAAAATAGAGGTAAAAGTGGGACCCATTAGTCCAAATGTCCAGCTTTGGAGAGTCTCACACAAGTATGATATGGCATGTGAAATTCAAAATAAAATTTCTCTTCTATCACAGACCACCCTCTCTCACCCTCGGCGTGTAACCGCAGCCGAAAATCGCCCATGGCGGCGGCATCACTCCAAATGCCCTCAAATTCATACCCCATACTCCTCACCTCATCCTCAGTCCAAATTCACCATTTATTTTTCTCAAAATCCACAGCAAACTCGTGGAATTCTATATCTAAACCCAAAACCCTAGATCCTCCTTTCTTCTTTCGATTTTCGTTTAAGCCATAGTCCCTGTGACCATGAATTTTACGTTGATCAATTGGTCTCTTCAAAACCTTTCGATTGATGTTCGTTTCATGCTAACCCGCGATACCCGGAATCATTCGTCTCTGTTAGAATCCGTTGAACCTCAACGGGCTTTGCCTAGTGAAATACTTATCGGACATCAAGAGTCCATATAAGTGTTCATCGGGCAAAGATCGTTTCCGTTTAGTATTGAAACTCCGGCGTTGGCATCAAATCTTGGGTTTTTCTCGAGACTACTCCTTTATCCTCCTCTTCATTCCTTCATTTTCGTTTAGCAGTCCGATCTACTGTTTGATTGGTATCTATTTGTTTTTGGCTGATTGCATTACATGTTTAAGAGTATATTAATTAGTAGCTTGTTTAAGATTAATTGAGGTTTTTGTTTAATTAGCAATTGATTATATTATGCTGAAGCCTGTTAATTGTTGATTAGATTGGTAGTTGGTTATTAATGTGGTGTCATATTAGTTAGTATCGTTATTAATACCATTTAGTTATAATCTTGAAATTAGAATAAGAATAGCTTCTATCTTTGATTTTAATTTCCATTTTAAGTTTTGATTGGAGCATGAACTCCATTTCAGTGGGTTTGAGTTTGGTATAGGATTGGGTCTGCTTTGTGTAATAGATAATCCCGTTAGAGTTTAAAATTGGTTTAATGGGTGAGAAGTTTTAGGTCACATGACTCTTGATGTGCGAAAATAGAGATCATGGGGAAATAGTAAGATTGTAAGGTTCAATTTAAAAATAAGTCCAGAGGGAATTTTAAGTAGCTACTAGAGAAAGTTCTAGAAGAAAGAAGAAAGGGCTAATTTGCAAGAAAAAGAAAAGAAAGGGCCAGGTGTAAGGGACTTAGGGAGTAAAAATAGAAAAAAAGGAGGACTAAAAAGAAAGAAAAGAATAATCTGAAAAAAAAATAACTGTACAAAATCTGTTACAAAAAGATGCCTTTTTCCCCATTCACGGCTGACACATTTTTTCATATATTCTCTCATTTGCATATAAGACTGACACCCTCATTTTATTATGGATCTGTATATACTCATTGAGATAGAATTCAGACTTTTCTCTCTTCATTCTCTTCATAGGCAGAGCTGAAAGTGAGGATTTTAAAATTCAAAACCTCTTTTCTGAGATCTGATTTTTCTAGCTTAAAAAAAACTAAAGGAAAAACACAAAAACCAAAAGGTTTAGGCTGATTTTCATACTGAGAATCAATTAGTTGTTTGCTGTTGATTGAAAAAAGTATTCTATATTATCTTCTTGGGTTCCAAAGCTGATTTTTCACCTGGGATTGAAGCTGTTTGTTTGCTGTATTATTGCTGAGTCTTCTAATCTCTCTTCTCTGGTCTTTATTTGGTATTACTAAGTTGTTTCAACAACCAGGTATTAAGTCATGATTCAAATCTCTGTTTTGTTGAAATGTTTGAGTTTCTGCAGTTTTTGTCACAAATTCTGGATTATTGTCAAAATGTGTCTAATTTTCCTTCATGATTTTGTTTTGTTTAATCTGAATAAGAATCTACTGCAGTAATGTAACAACTGTGGGACCAATCCCAATTAAAATAAAAAGAATAAAAATGATTGGATGAAATGGGTGGCAATAGTAGGCTCACAACTTGGTCTTGCAACAAGTTACAAAATCGTTTTGGATGGCAACTTGCAATGGAATGAACCATTCTGATTGGTTCAAATGTTGGCAAGTTCTCCTATGAATAGGAGCTTATTTCTCTCATTCAGACACAGCAAATCAGAGAGAGCGCAATAGAGCGTAGAGAGAGTAATCCACAGATTGTAGTCTGTGAGATAAATAGTGAGTGGGAGTAATATTGTAGTGAGGTGTTTAAAATAAAGAGTGTTATTTCTTTCGAAGTTGTAGTAGTCTCTTGACACTACTAAGTTGTAATATTATAGTGGTAATATTGCTCCGCTGGGATATTGTATTTTATCCCGTTAAAATATTTGGTGTCGTTGTTACTCTCTTGTGTTATTGTTATTTATCGGGATATTATTACTGGGCGGGATATTTATTTTTTTATCCCAACAATGTGGTATCAGAGCCATGGCGAGTAATGGTCCGCTGTCTTTTCAGTACCCCCGTCTCACAAAAGATAATTAAGATAATTGGTGTCTACGCATGAAAGCCATTCTTGGCTCCCAGGATGTGTGGGAAATCGTAGACAGAGGATATGCAAAACCCGATAATGAGGAAGCTCTGCCTCAGAATGAAAAAGATGTCTTGGCAAAGACAAGGAAGAAGGATCAACAAGCCCTCACGCTCATCCACCAATGTTTGGATGATGCCATGTTTGAGAAGGTGGCCGATGCTACCACCTTAAAAGAAGCTTGGGAGATTTTACAAAATTCTCTTCAAGGAGTTGACAAGGTGAGGAAGGTAAAACTTTAAACTCTACGTGCTGATTTTGAGGTTTTAAAAATGAAAGAATCCGAATGCATTTCGGATTATTGTTCAAAAGTGAAGGCTGTTGTGAATCAATTAAGAAGATACGGGGAGGACATAAAAGATGTCCGCGTGGTAGAAAAGATCCTTCGCACTTTAACACCTAAATTCGATTTTGTGGTGTGTGCTATTGAAGAGTCTAAAGATTTAGACTCAATGATGGTGGAGCAATTGGAGGGTTCTTTACAGGCCCATGAAGAAAAGATCAAGAGGAGACAAGAAGTGCCATTAGAGCAACTTCTTAAAACTCAGGCATCCTTCAAGGATTATGGAGGTGAAAAAAGCTATCGAGTGAATGGACGAGGACGCGGCCGTGGCGGTCATGGACGAGGAAGAAGTAACGGTAACAACTTCAACAAAGAAGCTAAAATCCACCAAACAATCAGAGGTCGTGGTCATGGGCAAAGAGGAGGAAGAGGACGTGGCTACTACCGAGAAAATAATGGACAAAGGTATGAAAAATAAAAAATTGAGTGTTATAATTATCATAAATTTGGCCATTACTCTTGGGAATGTCGTAGCAATGTTGAAGAGAAAGCTAACCTTGTTGACGACAAGAAAGAAGAAGATGAGTCAACGTTATTGTTTGACGACAAGAAAGAAGAAGATGAGTCAACGTTATTGCTGGCACTCAAGGAAGAAGACATGGATGATTGCAGCTCGTGGTATTTGGATAATGGAGCAAGCAATCATATGTGTGGATGCAAAGAAAAGTTTGTAGAGATCAATAAAATGGTGAGATGTAATGTGTCTTTTGGAGATACCTCAAAGATTCAAATCGAAGGGATAAGTACGATTCTGATCTCCTGTAAAGATGGTAGTCACAAGCTAATTCAAGATGTTTATTATGTGCCAAAATTAAAAAGTAATATTTTGAGTTTGCGCCAACTTCTTGAAAAGGAATATGACATCTACATGAAAAATATGCATCTTTGGCTTAGAGATTCAAGTGGAATTCTAATTGCTTAAGTGCATATGGCAAATAATAGATTATTTTCTCTGAATCTTAAAACAACTGATGCAAAGTGTTTGAAGGCTAATGTGCAAGATGAATCATGGTGTTGGCACATGCGATTTGGGCACTTAAATTTTGAAGCGCTCAAATCAATGGGAGAAAAGAACATGGTACATGGGATACCATCAATCAACCATCCAAATCAACTGTGTGAAGCTTGTCTTCTTGGAAAACATGCAAGGAGGAGTTTTTCAAAGGAGGCCATGACAAGATCAACCAAGCCGCTCCAGCTTGTTCACAGTGATGTGTGTGGACCAATCAATCCACCTTCTTTTGGTAAAAGTAGATACTTTCTGCTTTTCATTGAGGACTTTAGTAGAAAGACTTGGGTTTATTTCTCGAACCCAAAATCTGAAACTTTTGCTGCTTTTAAAAATTTCAAAGTACTTGTGGAGAAAGAAAGTGGCTATGAAATTAAAGCTCTAAGGTCCGATAGAGGAGGCGAATTCACTTCAAACGAATTTAATGACTTTTGTCAGTCTCATGGAATTCGTCGCCCTCTAACGGTACCTTATTCACCCCAACAAAATGGAGTTGCAGAGAGAAAGAATCGAACGATTCTTAATATGGCTCGATGTATGTTGAAAGCTAAAAGTATGCCCAAGGAATTTTGGGCCGAAGCTGTTTCTTGTGAAGTTTATTTGAACAACAGGTCTCCAACAAGAAATGTTAGAGATCAAACTCCTCAAGAAGCATGGAGTGCAAGAAAGCCAAGTGTCAAGCACTTGAGAATCTTTGGGAGCATAGCCTATGCTCATGTGCCACATCAAGGGAGAGCAAAGCTTGACGATCGAAGTGTCAAGCATATGTTTGTTGGCTATGATACGAGTTCAAAAGGCTACAAGTTATACAACCTAAGCAGCGGCAATGTGGTGATAAGTCGCGATGTTGAATTTGATGAAGAATTGGTATGGGATTGGGAAGCTCAGGAAGAAACTTCATATGATTTTCTTCCATACTTTTGGTGATGAAGAAGAACCAGAGACCGTGGAACTTGTGCAGGATACAACTCCACCTCCTTCTCCAACCAATGTTGAATCTCCCTCTTCTCAAGAAAGTTCAAATGAACAGCCGCAAAAGGACAAGGAGCACTCAAGAGCTCCATGAGGACACAGAAGAAGTTACTAAGTTTGATTTTTTATGTTGTCTCTTTGCTGATAGTGAACCAATGAACTTTGATGAGCTGTTACAAACAAAAAGTGGAGACAAGCCTTGGAGGAGAAGATTGAGTCAATAGAGAAGAAGAACACTTGGGAGTTAACAACTCTTCCCAAGGGTCATCGAGCAATTGGAGTGAAATGGGTATACAAAATAAAAAAGAATGTTGATGGAGATGTGGAGAAATACAAGGCACGACTTGTGGCTAAAGGCTATAAGCAAAGACAAGGCATTGACTATGAAGAAGTCTATGCACCTGTTGCCCGCATGGAGACGATTCGTTTGCTGATCTCTTTGGCGGCGCAAATGAAGTGGAAGATCCATCAACTAGATGTCAAGTCAGCCTTCTTAAATGGCTATCTTGAAGAAGAAGTCTATGTTGAACAACCATTGGGCTTCGTGGTCAAAAACCATGAAGATAAAGTGTTGCGGTTGAAGAAAGCTTTATATGGATTAAAGCAAGCCCCACGAGCATGGAATAGTTGCATCGACAAATATTTTCAAGACAATGGAGATGAATATGCTCTTTACCTTAAAGTTCATACTAATGGAGATATCTTACTTGTTTGTCTTTATGTTGATGATCTTATTTTCACGGGCAATAACCCAAGTTTGTTTGAAGCTTTTAAGAAAGATATGTCCCGTGAGTTTGAGATGACAGACATATGGCTCATGTCATATTACCTGGGCCTAGAAGTGAAGCAGATGGAGGATGGAATTTTTATCTCTCAAGAAAGCTATAAAAAAGAGATATTGAAGAAGTTCAACATGCTCGATTGCAACCCCGTGAACACACCGATGGAGAGTGGGACAAAATTATCCAAGTTTGATGAAGGAGAAAAGGTGGATCCCACATTTTTCAAAAGTCTTATGGGAAGTTTGAGGTACTTGACTTGTACCAGGCCAGATATACTCTTTGCGGTTGGAGTAGTAAGCCGCTTCATGGAAGCTCCTACCTCCACTCATTTGAAAGTCGCTAGAAGAATTCTTCGATACCTAAAAGGTACGATCGACTTTCGGTTATTTTATTCTTCTTCTAATGACTTCAACCTTATGGGATTTTGTGATAGTGATTATGCGGGAGATATTGATGATAGAAAAAGTACACTGTATTTTTTTGGGTAATTATGTTATTTCCTGGAGTTCAAAGAAACAATCAATTGTTACTCTCTCGACTTGTGAAGCTGAATATATAGCAGCAACATCTTGTACCTGTCATGCTATTTGGCTGAGAAGATTGTTGAAGGAGCTCAATTTACCACAAATTGAAGCTACAGAGATTTGTATTGACAACAAATCCGCACAGGCACTCGCGAAGAATCCAGTGTATCATGATCGAAGCAAGCATATTGATACAAGATATCACTTCATCAGAGAATGCATTGCCAAGAAGGAAGTCGAGCTCAAGTATGTGAAATCTCATGATCAAGTTGCGGATATTTTTACCAAGCCTCTCAAGTATGAAGATTTTCAGAGGTTGAGATCAAGACTTGGAATGAAAAAAAAAATCAAAATTAAAGGAGAGATTTGTGGGACCAATCCCAATTAAAATAAAAAGAATAAAAATGATTGGATGAAATGGGTGGCAATAGTAGGCTCACAACTTGGTCTTGCAACAAGTTACAAAATCGTTTTGGATGGCAACTTGCAAAGCAACTTGCAATGGAATAAACCATTCTGATTGGTTCAAATGTTGGCAAGTTCTCCTATAAATAGGAGCTTATTTCTCTCATTCAGACACAGCAAATCAGAGAGAGCGCAATAGAGCGTAGAGAGAGTAATCCACAGATTGTAGTCTGTGAGATAAATAGTGAGTGGGAGTAATATTGTAGTGAGGTGTTTAAAATAAAGAGTGTTATTTCTTTCGAAGTTGTAGTAGTCTCTTGACACTACTAAGTTGTAATATTATAGTGGTAATATTGCTCCGCTGGGGTATTGTATTTTATCCCGTTAAAATATTTGGTGTCGTTGTTACTCTCTTGTGTTATTGTTATTTATCGTGGATATTATTCCTGGGCGGGATATTTATTTTATTATCCCAACAACAATATCTAAAATTAAAATCAAGTGTGCTTCTAGAATAATGAATTAACTTCATGCTTAGCTTATAGCAGTTATCAGTTCAATGATTTCCTGTTGTAAGTAAGCCAGATATTGGCAAAACCAAGCTGGGAGTTGACTACTACTGAAGCTTACCTGTGTTAGTGAGATAAACGTGGAGATTGAAAAAGTGAATGAAGAGTGTAGACATGTAAACAAAGCAGGATGAATTACAAGCCAGAGTTTAGGTTTTGTATTTTGAAATGCAGTTTTAATTTCAGAAAGATGGAATTTTAGTACATAGACATGCATACCGTTGTAGGAAATTTTGAGTTATGAATTCAGTATTATGATGTAAATTAATTGATTGTGTATTATAATTGAGATAGTTTTTAGCCGATTTAAAGTTTGAATGGTCATGTATTCAATATGAGAAAGCATGTAATTACCCCCCACATTATCGTGTTGTATGTTAGTCTTTATTTTTTGTGCTTTGGGAATTGAATTGGGGGAGTAACTTGAAGAAAATCCAAACCTTCAAAGGCCACATATCTGGACTTGATTCGGTTGACTGGACTACACCAGCAGGCCCTATCGCTGGTCAGCCCACATGCGACATTGTTTAAAAATGGGCTCAAACTATCGTCAGTCATTTGATAAGTGATTCAAGCATCTTGAGTTACTATACAACTATTTAATTAAGGGGGTTTTGATACAGTTACCCACGAAAATAAAACTATTTACCTTTGTCTACCTATTTATTTTTTCTACCCATAAACTAATTACATTTCCTACCCATAGTAGGTTTTATGGGGAATTTTTTCTTTATTCTCCAATTCTTTTTTATTTCTATGCTTCTTTTCTTTTCTTTTTCCTTTTTTTTTCTCCTTTTCCTTTTTCTCGTTTTCTTCTTATTTTTTCCTTTTTTCGTTTTCTAATTTCATTTACCTTCTTTTTTTTTTTATATTCTTTTCCTCTTCATAATCTAATTTCATTTAACTTCTTTTTTTATATTCTTTTCTCTTCGTAATCTAATTTCATTTACTGTTTTCACTATTTTTTATTATTCTTTTTTTTTAAATATTATTACTAAAGAAAAATCAAATTGTGTACCAATTAAATATAGCTAATACAACCAAAAAAATATTAACTAACATTTGATACCAGTATATTATATAGTTATACCAACAGGGTATACAATTGTACGCAAAGAGTTAAAAAATTTTTAATTCAATTATTAAGCTGAAATAATATCAGTTGTCAATAAAAATTTTAAAAAATTCTAGAAGGATCTAATTGTAAGAGTATACCGTTACATTATATAGCATACTATAATATATATTTATTTTTTTTGCATTTTTAATTTGCCCCTCACGCTGGGTAAAAGCTTAAAGAAAATTAAAAGGGAAAAGACAAGTGAATTTACGGGTAATAAGTATACTATTATAGTATATTGTATACTATTACAGCATACTGTTATAATATATTGCATATTATTACAGTATACTATAATTATTACAGTATACTATAACAATATATTGTATACTATAATAGTATACTGTTGCAGTATAACTATATACTCCTATATTATATTGTATATTATAGCGGTATACTGTTAGGTAACTGTGTTCTTCTTCGATTATTACAATATACCGTTGCAGTATATTATAAACTATAATAGTATACTGTTGCAGTATAGCTATATACTCTTACATCATATTGTATACCGTAGCGGTATACTGTAACTGTGTTCTTCTTCGATTTTCAATTGAAAAATTCGATCTCAATCACCTCAAATCAGCTCCAAATGCTATCAAATTTCAGTATGAACTTCCAGAAGGTACTATAAGCAATATTTAACAACACACACTTTGAATCAAACAAGAAATCTTCAAAAATAAAATTGAGCTTCAAGCCCAACAATGGTGGATATTCAAATACACATAAAAATTTAGTTGGGAAGCTTACTCGAAGATACTATAAGCAATATTTTATAGCACCACATCGAATCAAACAATAAATCTTCAAAATAATAGCACCACTTCAACAAAGCAATCATGAAAGAAGAACGAAATTTTTGTGGATAGACAAGGGTCGCTAATTATATGTGGATTCTTGGAGTCTTCCTATTTCGTTTTATTCAGTTTTTCATCAATTGAGGGGTCTGGATTGCAGATGAACCTTATTGCTTTGATATTATTCATCGCTTCCATCTTTGGCCAAGCAGCGGCTGGAATTAGCGGGTAAATAGTTTGGGCCGCATGGGTAGGAGTAGTAAATAGTTTGGGCCTGGGCATTAAAGGGTAAATAGTTTGGAATTAATGGGTATAAAGTGAGATTTTCTCTTTAATTAAAGCATTCGTATAATTTAACTAATTTAAGTCACATGCCTCCTAAGTATTTCATCCGGTAACCAAGAGGGGGATTTGCATCTATCTCGCTTTTTGGGTCACGTTTTAACTTGTGCCTGCTTTGCAAAAAAAATGCAAGCGTACCCACTTTTTTCGCGTAACTTCAGCATACGGGGCTGAAGTAGCAAAGGCAATCACGCAAAACTTCAGCATTCTAGTAGACGGGCCTGAAGTAGCAAAGGCAATACGCTGAAGGTTTTTTTTTGTCCTGGATAAGATGCTGAAGTTATTTAGTTAATTTGTAAAAAGTTAGCACTAAAATAGCTGAAGTTTTTTGTCCTAGATTCATTAGTTTTGTCATAAAACATATTCAAAAACTTCAGCAGAAGATGCTGAAATTATTTAGTTCATTTATAAAAACTTCAGCACTAAAATAGCTGAAGTTTTTTTGTCCTGGATAAGCTTTTTCAAAAACTTCCGCAGAAGATGCTGAAGTTATTTAGTTCATTTGTAAAAACTTCAGCACTAAATAAGCTGATGTTTTTTGTCCTAGATAATCTTTTTCAAAAACTTTAGCAGAAGATGCTGAAGTTATTTAGTTCATTTGTAAAAACTTCAGTACTATATAAGCTGAAGTTTTTTTTTGTCCCGGATTCATTAGTTTTGTCATAAAGCTTTTTCAAAAACTTCAGCAGAAGATGCTGAAGTTATTTAGTTCATTTGTTAAAACTTCAGCACTAAATAAGCTGAAGTTTTTTTTGTCCTGGATTCATTAGTTTTGTCATAAAGCTTTTTCAAGAACTTCAGCAGAAGATGCTGAAGTTATTTAGTTCATCTGTAAAAACTTCAGCACTAAATAAGCTGAAGTTTTTTTTGTCCTGGATTCATTAGTTTTGTCATAAAGCTTTTCCAAAAATTTCAGTAGAAGATGCTGAAGTTATTTAGTTCATTTATAAAAATTTCAGCACTATATAAGCTGAAGTTTTTGAAAAAACTTTCTAACATACTAGATAAATAATCACCTTATTCTTTCATAGTGTATTACTACTATAAAATAATCAGATTGCCAACAATATCTAAATCATAAATTTTGGAAACAATAAACGTGAAAAGAACAGAATTATCATGAAAAGAATCACTAAGTGTGACCTTAAACTTTTCCTACGTGAAAATATTCACAAATTATTGTCTACTAACTTACGTAATTATTTATAAATTATTTTTAAATAATCTGATAAACATACTTATGGTAATCATCCCATGAACTGATGTTTCATAGTAGCACCAACAACAGCAGAAGAAAGAAGAAGAAGAAGAAGAAGAAAACAAAGGAGGAGAAGGAGGAGGAGAAAGGGAGCTGAAGTTATTTAAAAAGTGGGTACAAGTTAAAACTTTTTTAAAAAATGGGTATATGTTAAATAGGGGCACCTAACAGGACGCCCCGTGCAATTTTTACGGTTTTCCCTCTTGTATGAATAAGTGTATAGTAATTGTCAAAAGTTGGTTAGATCTACCAACGTCACCAGTTCTCATTAATTTAAAATACACGTCTTTTTCCAAGTATTTTTTGACATTTTATTACAATGATCTCAAAGACATCACATGAGCCTTAGGAAAATAATTACTTTACAGATATTCGTAGAATGCTTTTGGCGCAATTTTAATCTATTATTGTGATTGTGTACACGTTCGCGTGACATAATAATGATTCCCAAAAATTTCAAGGTATGCGATCGTGCGACTTTGGCAAAACAATTATAACTAATAATTAAGTGTTATGATTGTGTACACGTATGCGTGACATGATTTTAGCACAATAAAAAAATGGGTTCACACACACGTGATTCATTTCCAAAGATAATTCCATATTCAATAATTAAAAGCAGTAAAAGGTAAAATGCACATAGGTTCTAAAATATGTATTAACAATTAATTAGCCATGTATAATTAAAACCAATCATGCTAAAATCACGTAATCTGGGAATGCATGATACCTTAATAGAATTCCTTACTCGGTCTTCTAGGTTCGCAGACTTTAAACAGAGTCAATTTTCCTTGATTTAGGATTTTAAAATAAATCGGTGACTTGGGACACTATTATAATTATTTCTAGTGGTGACTCTAATTAAAAAAAAATAATTCCATTTCAATAATATCACTTAAATTGGAAAAATTCCTTTTTCCGTAAAAAAGAAGTGTGACAGCTCTAGCTACTCTGCTGGGGAATGAACCCAAAATCTCTGGTTCAGGGTTCGGAATTCGAGCTTGTAATGTGATCAATACTTGGCTTTATTGATTGTATGATATTACTGTGTTTGTGGGCGTAATGTGCTAATTGCCGCTCATTTACAACTTTGATATTATTTAAACTGTTTAAATAGTATTCTTACGCCTCCTTTCTGAATCTTCTAAATTTATGGTGCACACGTACGCGTGACCCAATTTTATGTTAGAGGTTATACCAAATAGAACGAGACTGGATCAGTAACTAGGACGGGTAGACTTTCGTGCTCCCGGTATGTTGCCCCCACCTCGGCTCGAGCTGTTCGCTAGGGTAAGCCAGGTCTAAAACACACCCCAGGATTTAAACCTAGATTAATATAGACTCATGCAGGATCCCTAGTAGGAAAGTTTGTTTGCATCACGTGCATTTGACTTTGGGGACTCAACACAGGGGTTGGGTGTCTATGACAGGCGTACCCAAAATAAAAGACCATCCTGATGCATCCTACGTGCTACTTATGCATTTTGTTTGATATGGTTTGCATGTTGACCGGCTTCTAGAATAAATATAAAATATTGAGAAAAGCAGAAGTGAGAGGTAGGAGGGAGAAAATTCATCCGGTTTCCAAACAATAAATCCCGAAACTCTGCCGAATTTTTGGAAAAAAAAAAGGAAGAAAGAAAGGTTGTTTCAGAATGAGAATTATCAAGTGTCATGTTTCCCCTCTTCTGTCAAAACTGTACCAAACTACGTAGGTCCGATTCTCACCGGATGTGAGATACGTAGGCACCCTTCATAGGGTTCGACCTCATTTTTGCAAAAATAACCAAAAAGAAAGAAATGTGTCTAGTGTTTTGTTTAAATAAGTAAGCCGACCCAGCTTCGGTTGCATCCTGAGCCGTTTCTGTCGGAACAGCCTTAGAACATCATCAAAATTGTCGAAGGATTATTCCACAAGAGTGAACATTTCTGTCAATGGACGTCACTTTTACCATAATGTCCCCGGCCTTAAAGCTTTCTTTGGAAGCACGAAGGGGCCATGGTTGCAAAAATAGCCACCCATTTTCTTGGTCGTAATTGCATAGATAGCTACCCTCATTCGAACTTTTCTTAAAAATTAGTTAATTTACAAAAGATATTTTTGCAAAAAGAGTTAGTTGGTTTTTTCTTTTAAAACTAGTGTCAACCCTAACCTTAACCATCCACAAGTACAAAATGAGTACCGTCTAGAACACGCCGTTAACAGTTGTAGACCACGAACCACTTCAGCTTCAGATGTGGTGGCATGCGTTGGGGCAAGATGGTCAGGAATGGGTAACAAAATACTTGGGAACCCTCACAGATACTATGACAATTAAAACACAGGATGATTTAATTGAGACACAAGTGACCTTTTGGGATCCCGTTCACAATGTCTTCCACTTCTCGGATTTTGAGCTTACTCCTACCTTATAACAGATAACTGGATATTCTGGTTTTGGCAGGGATTTGAGAAACCATAAACTCATATTCCCAAGGGCTCTCTCTGTGCATCAATTCTTCGATCTTTTGAATATCAGTAAGCAAATTAGGAAGACCAACGTAGTCGGAAGGTGCTGTTATTTCTACTTCTTGTACTCCAGGTTCGAGCAGCCAAATGGATTTGAGATGTATGAGAAGGGCCTTAACAACAAGCAGAATAATGACACATGGCAGATCCACCATCACTTCGCCTTCATAGTGGCGTTTCTAGGAATTATGGTTTTCCCAGATGAAGAGCGAACAATCGATACCCGCATAGCTAGGACCGCACATGTCCTCACTACCAAGGAACATCACACACTTGCCCCAATTATTCTCTCAGACATTTATCGGGCATTGACTTTGTGTAAGTCCGGGGCGAAGTTCTTCAAAGGGTGCAATGTTTTGTTGTAAATCTGGGTGATTGAGCATCTCCGGAATCACCCTAAGTTCATAAGCTATGGCCCGAGCAAGAATAACCTCATTGGGAGTTACGAAGAAAGAGTAAAAGATTATAACACGCCAGAAGGGGTGGAAACATGGATATCCCACCTAAGATCTTTAAATGCAAGTCAAATTGAGTGGACTTTATGAAGGCTCCGGTTAAGAGAGGTGATACACATGTCAGCCCTAAAAGGTTATTTGTTGTTGTTAGGCTTGAAAAGCGTCCAGCCGTATGCGCCACAACGAGTTCAGAGGCAGTTGGGAAGGTACCAAGTAGTGCCTGAGGATGAAGGTTTGAGTGTAGAAGTAATTGAGCTACACTCAGAAGCCCCACTCTCTGAGATTTTAATCTAGCAAATTTGGGATAGTTGCCGCTACTTGAAAGATGATATGCAGGTGCCAGATCCTATGATAGCTGAGGTAGATCCAAGTTATTCGATGTGGTTTGGGAAAAGGTCTTGTGCGAATGATGAACTAGAGCTCGAGCCCGAAAGCCACGTAAAAAGGCCACATGTTCAAGATTTTGATGATAAAATCCAAGAACGGTTGGCTTGGGGTGAAAAGGAAAAGGGATACCAAGCAACTATTCACGCCTTAGAAGAAAAGCTGAGAAACCTCAAATTTGAGAATGACTTACAAGCGCAAGAGGCTGAAGGTGAAAAGAAAAGTCTGATCCCTGAGAATGAAGCCCTCCGAGCCCAACTCCGGGAAATAAGAATAGCTGCTGAGATGCCTATAAAAAGTGAAAGAGACAAAAGAATCATGAACAACTCGAGGCAAAAAGTATACGACCATACACCCGATCTAACAAAGGCAGAAAAACATTTAGCAAAAGCTCGAGCAAGGATGGTCCAATTGGGGAAAGAGGAAGAAAAACGTGCGAGTTTAGCCCGCCAGGCAAAGCAAAATTATGACAAAGAAGTCGCAGTTTTAAGGAAAGAGTTGGCCGTTCTTGAAAATGAAATGGGTCAACAATTGAAAGACTTCAAGACTGTGATGACCCAAAGGGTCATCTTATATTTTAAAACTCGATTTCGTGTTCCGAGGTCTTCAAAACATTGTTTTATTCCTCCTTGATTTGCGTGCGCAGTCCGGGCGTGTTTCCGGAAAGATTTTATGTGAAAAATTTATGAAATAATAATTTTTGGCCTAAAAAGTTGATTTTTAGTTGACTTCGGTCAACATTTTGAGTAAATGGACCTGGACCCGTATTTTGACGGTCCCGGTGGGTCCGTAGTAAAATATGGGACTTGGGTGTATTCCTGGAATCGGATTCAGAGGTCCCAAGCCCGAGTAATGAATTTTTTGATGAAAATTGTAAGACTGAAAATCTAATAATTTAAAGAAATTGATTAATGTTTGATCTCGTTGGTATCGGGCACGTATTTTGGTTCCAGAGCCCGGTACATGTTTAATATAATATTTAAGTCATGTTTGTGAAATTTGGTGAGAAACGGAACTGATTTAACGTAATCAGACCTTGGGTTGAGAAAATAGAAGTTTTGAACTTTCTTGAAAATTTCATGCAATTTAGTGCTAAATTCGTAGTTCTAGGTGTTATTTTGGCGATTTAATCGCACGAGCAAGTTTGTATGATGTTTTAAGACTTGTGTGCATGTTTGGTTTGGAGCCTCGAGGGTTCGGGTGAGTTTCGGATAGGCTACGGAGTGATTTGGACTTAAGGAAATTTGCTGGTGTGCTTCAGGTCTGCAGATCTCGCATTTGTGAGGTCTAGCTCGCAAATGCAAGCCTCGCATCTGCAAAGAATGTTCGCATTTGCGAATATGGGGAGGGGACTAGGTAGTTCGCATTTGCGAAGAATAGGCCGCATTTGCGGAAGTCCAGGTTGAAATTTGCGATTGGGACTTCGCATTTGCGATGGCTGCAGAAATGCGAGGAGTTCGCATTTGCGATACTTTTCTCGCATTTGCGAGCTTCGCAACTGCGAAGCTCAGGTCGCAAATGCGATATTTGCAGCTGATAAGTTTAGACTTAGACGGGATTTTTCATTCATTCTCCCATTTTCCAAAACCTAGAACACAGGAGGCGATTTTCCAAAGGCTTTTTCTTCCCCAAATCATAGGTAAATGATTCTTAACTCATTTCTTTCAATCTTTTACTTCTTTTCACAAGATTTTATCCTAGAATCTAGGGTTTTTATTGGTGGAATTGAGGATTTTTGGGAAGAACTTAGGAATTTCGAAATTTGGGGATTTAGACCTCAAAGTGAGGTCGGATTCCAAAACCAATTGTATATCCGCGCTCGGGGGTGAATGGGTAATCAGGTTTTGGTCCGAATTTCGGGTTTTGACCAAGCGGACCCTATTGATTTATGAGCACAAGCATTTTTACAATTTTTCATAATTTTTAAAGAGTTTAAATCAATTTATTTCTGCATTTTATTATTTAAATATGCAATAATTACCCTCCAGGTTATTTTATGATGAGTTAATCATCCAAACTTATCATTTATACCAGCATAATATTTAAATATTTTTAGTGCATTTCTATAATTACATTTAGATTTTTAAGGCTAAATTACACATTTTTACAATAATAGCCCAAATGCATGTATAATTACGTTATTTACGCTGTAAATGACTTTTTATATTTTTATAATGTTAAGTAATTACTTTTAATCATTTTAGTACACAAATGATATTTTTGATATTTATTAATTACTTTTATGAATGATTTATTTAGTAAATATTGGGTATTTAAAAACTAGCCTAAATTCCTACCCAAATTCAGACCTAAAACTATCCAATACACCAGCCCAATACCTCAGTCCAAACCAAACGACTCCTAACCCAATAACCCGGTCGGTACCTATTTATTAAACCCGCCCCGTTCACCTTTAAATCCCAGCCGTTGATCTTTCAAGATCAACGGCCCACACCCCTTCTCCCTCTTCTAATTAACCCAAAGCCCCCCAAACCCTAACCCATTCCATCTCAGACACCGCCCTCATACTCTCTCAAACCCCCCCTCTCACAGAAACCCTAGCTGCCTCTCAAAAACCTCATCGAATCCGTCTCAACCATGGATTTTTCCATGATTTTCTTACCTTTTGTGTGTTATGCCGCCATCTCCTACGAATCTATACTATCTCCTAGTAATTGCCTAAACATGGCAGGTACCCTATCCCAGATTCCGACCATTTCCCTTTTGACCGCTTGAATCTGGACATGAATCTCGTCCATATACTTCACGATCATGGCTATATGGGTCCGATTAGCCAAGTTTTTTTGGTCAATCTTCGACTTCTGTCAACTAGGGTTTTTCTCTCTTTGTTCCCTATCGATTCTCAACCGATACTTTTCCTTTTCTGTGTTTGACTACTCTTTTCCTTACGTTTTCCTTTTTCTACTTTACTCTTTGCCTTAAAAATGATTTTTGGTATTATTTGTGTGTTTTCCTGTTGATTTACTGAATCCTTTTGATTTGTGCCCTAATATCGATTCTAATTGATTCAAAAATATATTTTTCCTTATTTGTGTCTGAATAATTTGTTTGCCATGTTTACTTGCTCAATTTCTACACTATATAAACCCCTCCCCCATTCCCTTTTAGGACAGACTTTGTTATCACTATAACCTCATTAGATCCAAAGCTTTACTCTGTTATTTTGTTCTATACTTCGCTTTTGGCCGGCTGAAAGCCATGGCCATTAAAATTTGGGTTTTGCTTCTCATTGACGTTCAGAACACTGTGGGTTTTGCTCTTTCTTGTATTTTTCGTTTAACTAGTGAGTTACTTGACTTTCGTAATTTCATCCTTATGTGTTCTTACCTCTGAATCTCTGGCTTAATACATTCCTAGTTTTCTTTTAAGCGTCACTCTGTTAACTTCTGCATTTAATCACTCTTAATGCTACTAGTTCTAAGACTATCTATGTCGAATTGGTAACCTGAATCTTCTTTAGGGCTTATGCACTTAGTGTATTGACTCTTGAATGCCTATGAACATGTTTATTCACTTACCCCCTGAATCCCTGTAGTAATCTGTGTTAAGACTTTCAGTGTTAGTCATAATTTGCCTCTCTATCGTTATGGCACTCAGCATGCTCACTTAATCCCACACCCCCTTTAGTGTTTGCTTGTGATTTAGAACAGTTATCTCAGCATATTTTGAATTGTGACTTTAAGGTGTTATGCTGAACTTTTGGTACAAACTGGATTATCTTCTGTTAATTAGACCTCTATAACAATGCTTGAATGCCCATATCTGCTACTTGGCATGAGTTTACCTTTCATTCTGTCCAGAATCTCTGTAGAAATGTTCTGGCATATGTTATGTGTCTATGATCTTGGCCTTTTGCTAATATGATGCCCTATTCCTTCTGTGATTACTTGGCTTATCACAGTGCTGCCTTGTTTCTTATATACTTTGCATAATTTCCAACCATGCTTCAACCTGTCTAGTTATGTGCATCAGTGTATAATAACCCCAGTCAATCCTGCAAATATGTTCTTTTCAGCTTCTCTTTTTTAGCATGTGACTGCTTCTGTGCTAAGTGTTGAACCTGTTTCTTGGTTTACATTAAAGTTGCTTTTAAATTCTATGATTTGTTCAACTGTTTGCCTTATATGTTCAATTTGGTCATGTTTGTTTAAATCCCTCAATTCATGTCCCTCAACCTTAGTCCTTTCTCTTTCACCTGTTGCTTGGGCTTTTGAGTTCTCATTCTTAGCCGGTTGAAAGCCAAGGCTACTTAGGTTCTGTCCTTTGACCTCCCTAGTGTGAGCACTTCTCGGGGTCCAATTGAGGCCCTTGTGAACTCTGACATACTAGGACTTGGTCCCTAGTTCCTCATCTGAATTATCTCCGTTAACCTCCCTAGTGTGAGCACTGCCCTAGGTTCTTGAAGGCCTTGGGAACTCTGACACACTGGGGTCTTGGTTCGATATGATCAATTCTGTTTTAAGGCTAGTTGGGGAATCATTCAATACCTGGCTGCTTTATGCCTAAGAGTATGTAACTTTTGTGCTGTGGTGAATTATGAGAATGAAGGCGTGGCCTGGCCAGGTGTAGTTTGGGCCTGCTGTAGGCTCCCTATAGTTACTTATTTCTATAATTTACTCTATTCATTCTAGGTCTGTAATAATTCTTGTAGTAACATTTTGGGGTATTAGTGAAATCAGGGAAAGGGCTTTTATCCTATACTTGCACCGAAATGGGTAGAGATCCTGCTTATAGGTTCGTTACATGGTTAGAATATGGTATTATGTTCAAACATGTTCAGTTATCGTGTGCTAGAAATCATGCCTATAGGTATTTTATCTTTGCTCAAAACGTGTTATATTCCAATTATTGTAGAAATCCTGCCTATAGGTTCTTCCTTCTAGTTGAAATGTGCTATATTCATGCTTGTTAGAAATCATGCCTATAAGATCTAAAATCAGTTTAAATTATAGAAATCATGCCTATAGGATCTAAAATTAATTTTAATTATAGAAATCATGCCTAGAACCACCTGAGATAGAGGTCCAAACGCCTCCTGGACCATAGGCATGGGACAGGTAGTGCACGCGTAGGATACAACTTAGAATTGACTAGTGTGCTTTAGGTAAACAACTTAAAGATAGCAATTGGGTAGTAGGAGATGATAGTCTGTGCCCGCTAAATAAGATGAGTAACACCCCGTCCAGAGGGAGTTACGAAGTATTATTTATGTTGCACGTGGTGAGCCTTTAGGCTAAAAAACTTAGGAATCCCCCTCCCCTCCCCCCCCCCCCACCTTGCTTTTCAATCAATTATTTGTATTTAATAATGAAATTCCCAAATCCCTTTGTTTTCTTATCTTTGATCACATAGACTAATTCATATAATTGAGTTCGATCGGGACCCACAATTGTGGACCTCGAAGAGTGCCTAACACCTCCTCATCGAGGTAATTTCGAGCCCTTACCCGATCTTTGGTGATGCAAACCAATTAGACAGAGTTATCTGCAAATAGGTGCCCTAACGCACCTTAATCCATTAGGTGTCAACTCTCTCTTTTAAATCCTTCCTTAAAAGAGTTGTCACAATGTCGAAATCCGATTTCGCGAGAAAAGGGGCGCGACAGCATGGCGACTCTGCTGGGGACATTTTTAGGCTCTTACCATTGCGAACTTGATCTCTTTAATTAGTCTCTCTCGATAAGCATGTTTTTGTTATTTTGTTGTACATGAATATCCCGCTCCCATTTTCCCTTTTTATTGCTACATGCACATCCTCTTCCCTATTTTCCTTTTATATGTACTCATATGCAACTCTTCGTTAAATTTGATTACAACTTGCATTTCCCCTTATCTCCTAATCATGTTCACTTGCTCCAACCCTTTAATTTTGCTATATCATGTCTCTCCCAATCCCTACCCCTTCATTTACTTTATTACAATTCTTTCATTGAGCGAACTAACTTCTTCCCTATTTTTCTTTCTTTCATGTCTTTACGTTTATTCAATACTGCATTTATTGCTTTTAACATGCAAAAATACTTGACAATGTGTTATTTTATCTTTGCATAAAACATGCTCCACATCATATTCTACTCGTGCGTATTAATACCATATCGGCACTTGGTGAGTGTCCGCGCTCTTCCTAAACTACCCTTTAAATTTGGAAAGGCTTATTTGCGGTAAAACTAGTCGATCAGCGGTGCAATCGACGATTTCGTGCCTTTCCCTTTCAAGTTGTCCGCATGAGGGTACCAGTCTAGACTCTTCTAGAAGCCCCACTCTAAAATCAACTGTGCATGCGTCATGTCTAAACCTAGTATGAGTTAGAACGCTGTCCGCGCAATAACTCGCTAAGACAAGCCTTGTCCAAATTCCGCTGGGATTTCCATAATCCCAATGGACACAATCACGATCTGTGCATTATTTGGAGAAAACATGTTAATATGTTGATCACTAACGTGTAAATAGCCAAATCTGGAGGAGGAAAGGGCTAACTCTACTTGTTTTGCAGAAATGAAGCACGAAGTCCCCAGGTTCGGCATGGTTCAGAATATCCCACCTTTGCTGCTAGATTGGTGAGAAAATCTCGCACCATGTGACAAAAACCATGTGAAAAGAGTTCTTGGGAATTTACCTTCTTTGCTAGACATTCAGCCAAACAATGTACTGATCGAGGCCGCTACTATGTCCTGGGATGAAAAGAGGGCTGTTTTCCAATTTGGTGATATAGAAATGACTCCCTAGAGGAAATAGGGGGCTTTGCTGGACTTCCTTGGGATAGCCGTAGTCTATTGGTACCAGAAAATCGTACTTCTCGAGGGTTTCTGAAAATGATGGGTTTTAGAAAGAATGTGAGTTAGTCTGTCTGAAGAAGTCTTACATACCCTTCGACTTCCTTTATGAATGTTATGTGCACAGCAAATCCCACTGCCTTTACCATGATGAGTTTGCCATTACTTCGTTGGGTTGGACTCACCATCGGGTTTTTTTGTTCATTGTCTATTTTCTGGGCTTGCTGGTATTCCCGATGCAAGGAGAATGGATTCACACTCGTTTAGCTATGGTTACCAAGACCCTAATGGAAGGAATTGAGGGACAGACCTACACTATTGTTCCAATAATCGTAGAAGAGATATACCGAGCTTTGGAGCGCTACAAGAAAGGATATAGGCATTTCGAGGGTTGTAATTTGCTACTAGAAGTATGGCTGTTGGAACATCTTCAAAGGGGACAATACTGGCAAGAATTTCCGCGGCGACCATGGAATGATCACATAGCTTTTCACCACCCGAAAAGAATGACTTTTATCTCGGATAGGTTTGCACAACCAGGAAACGCCGTGGGCTGGGTCCAATTCTTTAGCAACTTGACTGACGACAAGGTCCATTGGATGTTCGAATGGTTCCCTACTAGCAAATTCATCATCAGGTCATGAGATGTTCCTCATCTAGTGCTAATCGGATTAAGGGGTATTTATCCTTATGCTCCTATCAGAGTCATGAGGCAAGCTGGGAGGAAACAAGTCATACCCCGAGTTTCAAGGATGGATCACTACAAAGCACATTTCCAATGCTATTCCATTCAAGTATGAGGCACAACACATGTGGCACTTGAAAATCATTGTGGAAAAGGATACCATCGAGTCAGATCGGTACCACGCCGGCCATGTGTGTTTCTACCCATCATGGTTGGTCGATGACATAGCAGGAGAAATTAAGCCGGGGATTGATTTGGGAAATAGGGTCGTAGACGACGCTGCCGAGGCATAAGTCAAATATAGGAGGTTACGCAAAAGGGCTTTCGAGTCTGAAGCCAGGCATTTGGAACAACATAAAGCGGACATGGAAGCAATCAACGAGTGGAGAGAAATCGCTACTAAGTCAACAGAGAGGTTGGAATAATTGGAGCAGGGGTTAATGGAGCTTGAAGGGAAGATGAGAAATAGGATTTCATGCTGTCAAAACATGGATGGCAATGAAGGAGGGCTCCTAGCAAGGGCATATCTGCTGCTGGACATGTGCGACCTAGGGAATCTGATCGATGGGGCAAAGAAGGCCAAGCATAGAGAAGGTCTCTCTGGGACCAAATAGATTAGGAATTATGTTTTACTTGCTTTATAGACTCGTTTTAGGCTTTGGTTGTAATAAGGCGAATACCATTAGTGACTCTTTATCATTATTGTCGTTTTAGTAGAGATTTGGTCTATTTATTATATTAATGAAATAACACAGTTATTGGCATCAATTTTCTCCAAATCTATATGTCGCTAGGCCTACCTCGGGCACAATGAGGTCCCCCAAACTAGGACGCGAATTTATAATTCCGCAATACTTGTTTAAATACTGTAAATGTCCTTTTAATACTCCTTACTGACTTGTTTACCTTTTTGTTTTCTTATTTTCTTGATTTGTTTATTCCCATCCCCTAAGGTTGGTTCGTGCATACTGGCATCATCAGCATATCATACTAGATCAAGAGGTCCTCCACCTCCTCCTCCTCCGAACTATCCTAAAAGCAAAGGAAAAGCCAGAATGGATGATACAAGCAATATCAGGAAAGACAATGCTACGCATGAAGAGAATGTCAAAAATTCAGATGGTCAAAGCACTCCTGCACAGAATGATTTGGTTTTGCGACTGGAACAAAAAATACTGGAGTTACAAGAGGAACTTGAGCACGTTCGTAACTTGGCAAACCACTCCCTCACCTTGAATGTCCCTGACATCAACCAACAAAACACCAAAAACCCAACACCTCCCCAGAACACACAAAACCAACAAAATCCTCCCGCACCTCACCAATACGCCACGCCGCCTCAAAATCCCAATCCTCCACCAGTACAAACTCCTCCACAACATCATCATCAACCAACCCAATATCCACAAACCACTACCTATCACACTCCTCATAGCGCACCACAACCTACCCCCGATCGTCAAAACTCAACCAACGACCACCACTATACCCAAATTCCTGGAGTCCATCAAAGCAACCCCATATACGTAGAAACCTTACCCCACACTCCACAACAGACCTCATACATACCAGAGTCTGCCTAGAAGGACCTGGTCATCAAGAACATGGCAGAGGAGCTCAAGAAGCTTACTAGTCGAGTCCAGGGTGTTGAAGGCGGTAAAGGCATCGAAGGTTTGAACTATGAAGATTTGTGTATTCAGCCAGACGTAGAACTACTGGAGGTTTACAAACCTCCCAAGTTCGAAATGTTTGATGGAACAGGTGATCCGAAGGTACATTTGAGAACATACTGTGACAAGCTCGTAGGGGTTGGTAAAGATGAAAGAATCTGCATGAAGCTGTTCATGAGGAGCCTCACTGAGATGCCCTGTCTTGGTATATCGGCCAAAATCCAAAGAAGTGGGTTAACTGGGTAAGCATGGCGTCAGATTTCATGGATCAGTTCAGATTCAACACAAAGAATGCACCCGACGTCTTCTATATCCAGAATCTCAAGAAAAAGCCAATAGAGACTTTCCCCGAGTATGCTACTCGATGGAGATCGAAAGCTACAAAAGTAAGGCCAGCATTAGAGAAAGAGCAAATGAACAAATTCTTTGTTTGGGCCCAGGATTCGCAATACTATGAGAGGTTGATGGTTATTGAAAACCATAAATTTTTTGACATCATCAAATAGGAGAAAGAATAGAAAAGGGAATTAAAAGAGGAATGGTGACAAACTTTGAGGCGCTCAAAGCTACAAACAAGGCCTTGCAGTCAGGAGGCATTTCCAATAAGAAGGAAGTAGGGGCCGTGATGGTAGCCCAAGGACCAAAATCTCATCTCACATACCAAACACCTCCACCCACATATCAGCCTTCACCTCCTAGATACCAACAGCTCGCCGCCACCTACCATACTTATAACACATAACCTGTATATTACCACTCACCACCACCAGCCCGCCAAAACTACCAGAAACCCAGGCCAAATTTCGACCGCAGACCACCCAGACAATACACTCCTATTGCTGAACCCATCGATTAGTTGTATGAGAGATTGAAGGCTGCCGGTTATGTAACCCCCATTCCCGTTGTTGCTATATAAAACTCTTCCTAGTGGGTTAATCCGAACAAGACATGTGTCTATCACTCGGGCATGAAGAGACATACTATTGATGAATGTCGCACTCTGAAGGATAACATCCAGACGTTGATTGACACCAAAGTTATACAAGCAAAAGAGGCTGCACCAAATGTCAGCAACAACCCCCTCCCGGATCACAGGGGCGAGGGGGTAAATGTGATCTAAACTGATGAAGAATGGGATTCGGAAGGATCAATTGGACACATTCTGAACCCAAAGTACCTCTAGTCACTCTCACACCTATTATAGTGCAGATTCAGTCGCCAATTGAGGTTGAAATAGCCATGTCAACTCCGTTTGAGGTTAAAGCAACAACGCCCTTAGCCGCACCAGCTCTGTTTGAGGTGGAAGTAACCAGACCTTTCACTATGATGGTAGCACCCACACCGTTCTTCAATTCCAATGCTATACCATGGGACTATGCTGTAGAGGTGAGAAGGAAAGGAAAAGGGAAAATGGAAGAAATAGGTGCCGCACAAGGCATGACCAGGACCGACAGGGTTTACACACCCGATCATTAAGGAGGAACAAGTAAAGAAGCCGCTCCCAAGCAGCATATCTTTAGAGAAAGGTGCAAGCAAGAGAGTACTCTGTGGTTGATCACCTGAACAAAACCCCTGCTCAGATATCCATTCTATCGCTACTACAGAATTCTGAGGCGTACAGGAATTCATTGATGAAAGTGTTGAACGAAGCCTATGTACCCAATAATATCACTAGTGGAGAAATGGCTAATATGGTGGGACAAGTACTGGAAAGCCACAAGATCACTTTTCACGAAGACGAGTTGCCACCAGAAGGGTTGAGTCACAACATGGCACTGCGCATCACAGTACAATTTGAAGATAACTTCATCGCCAGGGTCCTGATAGATAGGGGTTCAAGCCTCAACATTTGTCCGTTGACTACTTTGAAGAGGTTGGGTAAAGGCTTGAATGAAATACGAGCAGGAACCATGAACATGAAAGCATTTGATGGGTTCCAAAGGGCCACGATCGGGGAAATAAACATGTGTCTGCAGATGGGTCCAACTTGGTTTGATGTTGAGTTTCAAGTATTGGACATATCCGCCACATACAATTGCTATTGGGACGACCTTGGATACATGCTGCTAGAGCCGTAGCTTCTACGCTACACCAGGCCGTGAAGTTCGAGTGGAATCATCAGGAAGTGATCATTCATGGAGACGAAAGTAATCCCATTTACACCAATCAAACTGTTCTAGTTGTCAAGAATAGAAGGAAGTTTGGTGGAGAGATGTACCATCGCATCGAGCTGTCAACGCAATTAAAAAAGACAAATGGTGGAGCAGCAAAATAGAAAGTATATTGGCATGGACAGGGTATGAACCCGACAAGGGCCTCGGCAAGAATCTCCAAGGGATCACCAAACTGATACAGTTAAAACGCCACGGTACAAATTTTGGGCTTGGGTATGAATACACTTGGCATGAGTATCAGAATTGGTCGCCACCATGGCGTGGTCCCTATTACCCTCTTGAACAGCCAATACCGCATCTGCACCAAACATTTCAACAGACTGACATGATTGGGGATCTGAAGAAGATGAGGCTTTAGCTGGCCTAAGGAATTTGTTTCTGGATGATGAAGACATGGAGTGCAATGCAATAGTTGAGGAGGAGGAGGAGGAGGAGGAGGAAGACCTTACTATTCAGACCATAGAGAAAGGAGCCGTTCTCAAGAATTGGACTGCTACACCATCCCGGGCCTATCGATTTCCTGGGTAGCCTGGCAATTAGCATGATCTATTTTTAAACAACTTTAAGCATTAAAGACATTTTCAGTATTCTGTTTCAGACGTATTTCGTTTTGAAATAATTGCTCGAATCATCGAGCCGTACTTGTTTTAGTGTTTCCAGATTTATCTAATGCATTGTTATTTTTAGTATATATTATTATCCTTTATATTTTCTCTCTATAGCATTACTATTACTTATCCTGATGAACCGACGACTGTGACATCTAATGAGACAACGCAACATAAAGATAGTGATTCAGAGGAAATAGAAGAAGAAGATATAATCCCTGAGGAAATTGTCAGAGAGGTGGTAAATTTTGAGAATAAGCCTAAGTCAAATTTGGATGAAACCGAGATAGTCAACTTGGGAGATTCTGAAACAGTCAAAGAAACTCACATAAGCATCCATCTGTCACCGTTAGAGAAATAAGAGTACACCCGTTTCCTAAAGGAATACGAAGATATCTTTGCATGGTCTTATGATGATATGACCGGGTTTAGCACATCTATCGTAGCTCATAAACTACCTACCAATCCAATGTGTCCTCCTGTAAAACAGAAACCCAGAAAGTTCAAGCCTGATATGAATCTGAAAATCGAAGAGGAAGTCACCAAGCAGATCAAAGCTAAGGTTCTCAGAGTGGTTGAATATCCTACTTGGCTGGCCAACATCGTGCCAGTTCGAAGGATGGGAAGGTCAGAGTATGTGTCGACTATCGGGACCAAAATAGAGCAAGTACCAAAGATGATTTCCCATTACCCAATATACACATATTGATCGACAACTGAGCGAAGCATGAACTCCAATACTTTGTGGATTGCATCGCGGGATACCATCAAACCTGGATGGATGAGGAAGATGCCGAGAAAACAGCCTTTATCACTCCGTGGGGGATGTATTGTTATTAAATGATGCCGTTTGGCCTGAAGAATGCTGGAGCCACTTACATGAGAGCCATGACGACTATATTTCATGACATGATTCACAAAAAATTAGAGGTATACGTGGATGATGTCATCATCAAGTCCAGAAGAAGCACAGATCATGTAGCAAATTTAAGGAAATTCTTTAATCGGCTTCGAAGGTACAATCTGAAACTGAATCCTGCAAAGTGTGCCTTAGGAGTCCCTGCTGGAAAATTGCTAGGTTTCATTGTCAGTCGCCGGGGGATTGAGTTGGACCCTTCAAATGTCAAAGCCATCCAAGATTTTCCACCTCCGAAGAGCAAGAAAGATGTGAGGAGTTTCTTGGGGTGTCTCAATTACATCAGTCGATTCATAACACAATTGACCGTGATCTGTGAGCCAATTTTCAAAATGCTGAAGAAAGATGCTGCAACAAGATGGACTGAAGAATTTCAAGAAGCCTTTGATTGAATCAAGGAGTTCCTATTTACACCACCAGTCTTGGTCCCGCCGGAACCTGGTAGACCTCTGCTACTCTATTTGTCCGTACTAGATGGAGCTTTCGGTTGTGTTTTGGGACAACACGATGAGACAGGAAGAAAGGAACATGCTGTATACTATCTGAGTAAGAAGTTCACACCCTATGAGGCACGGTATTCTTTGCTGGAAGGCACATGCTGTGCCCTGACGTGGATAGCTCAGAAGTTGAGGCACTACTTTTGTGCCTACACTACATATCAAGGATGGATCCCCTGAAATACATCTTTCAGAAACCAGTGCCTACAGGGAAACTAGCAAAATGGTAGATATTGTTGAGTGAGCTTGATATCGTCTATGTGACTTAGAAGGCGGTCAAGGGACAGGCTTTAAGAGATCATCTCAGAGAAAATCCTGTAGGAGGGAAATACAAACCACTGAAAACGTATTTTCTCAATGAAGAAGTTTCATTTGTAGGAGAAGATATTACCGAAGCCTACGACAGTTGGAGAATGTTCTTCGACGGAGCTGCAAATTTCAAAGGAGTAGGTATTGGGGCCATTTTGGTGTCAGAAACCAGTCAACATTATCCAGTATCCGCAAAGCTCAGGTTTGCGTGCACCAATAATATGACAGAATGCTAGGCTTGCATCATGTGGCTCAATTTGGCCATCGACATGAATATTCAGGAATTGCTAGTAATTGGTGATTTAGATCCTCTGGTACATCAGGTTCTAGGAGAGTGGGCTACCAAGAATACCAAAATATTGCCATATATTATCACGTACAAGAGTTGATGAAGAGGTTCACAATGATAGAATTCAAACATGTTCGGAGAATCCAGAACGAGTTCGCAGACATACTGGCTACTTTGTCTTCCATGATACAACATCCGGATAAGAATTTCATCGACCCTATTCCAGTGAGAACCCATAATCAACCAGCTTATTGCGCTCATGTTGAAGAAGAAACGGATGGGAATCCATGGTTTCAAGATATCAAGGAATATTTGGCAAAAGGAGAATACCCGGAGCATGCAAATCATACTCAGAAACGCACACTCTGTAGATTATCCAATCATTTCTTCCAAAGCGGAGGAATCCTATACAGAAGAACTCCAGGCCTAGGATTACTACGATGCGTTGACGCCAAAAAGCTTCCAAACTACTCGAGGAAATACACGCTGGAACCTACAGACCACACATGAATGGTTTTGTTTTAGCCAAGAAGATACTAAGAGCAGGATACTTTTGGATGACTATGGAAACGGACTGTATCAGGCATGTCCAAAAATGTCACTAGTGTCAGGTACATGCAGATATGATAAGGGTACCACCAAATAAACTCAATGCAACAAGTGCACCTTGGCCTTTTGCCGCTTGGGGAATGGATGTCATCGGTCCGATCGAGCCCGCCGCTTCAAACGGGCATAGGTTCATCTTAGTGGCCATAGACTACTTCACAAAATGGGCTGAGGCTGCATCTTACAAGGCTGTAACCAAGAAAGTCATCGCGGATTTTGTCAGGGATCGTATTGTTTGCCGATTCGGGGTACCAGAATCCATCATCACCGATAATGCCGCCAACCTCAACAGTGACTTAATGAAAGCTATGTGTGAAAGATTCAAGATCAAGCACAAGAATTCCACAGCATACAAACCTCAAACGAATGGAGCCGTAGAAGCCGCCAACAAAAACATCAAGAAAATCCTAAGGAAAATGGTAGACAACCACAAGCAATGGCACGAGAAATTACCATTTGCCTTATTGGGATATCGTACCACAGTTCGCACATCAACCAGAGCAACTCCCTACATGTTGGTCTACGGCACAGAAGCTGTCATTCCCGCCGAGGCCGAAACTCCTTCCTTAAGAATTATACAAGAAGCAGAACTCAGTGATGCAGAATGGAACGGAGTCGCTATGAACAATTGGCTCTTATTGACGGGAAAAGAATGAATGCGGTATGCCATGGTCAGCTTTATCAAAACAGAATGTCCAGAGCTTTCAACAGAAAGGTCAGACCCAGACAGTTCACAACGGGGCAACTGGTGCTGAAGCGAATTTTTCCACATCAGAATGAAGCCAAAGGGAAATTTTCACCTAATTGGCAGGGGCCCTACATGGTTCACAGGGTACTAATAGGAGGAGCACTCATACTTGCGGAAATGGACGGGGAAATTTGGCCAAAGCCTATCAATTCAGACGCAGTCAAGAGATACTATATTTAAATTGTTTACATTTCTTCATCTGATGTAACTGAACTACGCTTGAACTTGTTCCTATTTAAGAGGGGATAGGCAGCCCTGTGGGTTCGGTCACATCTTAATAAAATCTTTATTTTCCCCATGATCAGAAACTGGGGCAGATTTTTGAGGAAGACCCTCAAAATTCTGGAGCAAGTCCAGCCAACTTTGTCATATGCAGAACAGTCGAAGAATCACTTATTAAACCGGGGCAGAATTTGAGGAGGACCCTCAAAATTCTGAAGCAAGTCCAGCCGACGCCATCATATGCAGAAAAATCAGAGAATCGGTTAAGTAACTTGGGCAGAATTTTGAGGAGGACCTTCAAAATTCTAATGCAAGGAAGTCGCAATGTCTCTAAAGTGTCACAGTCATTGATTCATTTACTTTACTTGATATCGTAAACTACTATATTTTAAAATAACTATATTTATCAAATGCATGCATACTTTTCGAAAAACTTATTTATATGGCAGTCAGATGCTACCCATGGTAACTGGAATAGGATGTCGATACAGAGCAAAGGAAAGCAAAGAAAAGAAAGCAGGCGAAGGCACGAACCAACCTTCCCCGCAAAACTCACGATTTTTCTTTGGATGTAGGAACAAGAAATATTCACAAATACGTATACACATAAAAGTCACTGCCTTCCCCTGCATTGAGACTAAGCATTGTCTCTATTTTGCATGAGGCTAAGCATTGCCTCCCTACTTGCATAAGGCTAAGCATTTCCTTCCCCTGCATGAGACTAAGCATTGTTTCCATTTTGCATGAGGCTAAGCATTGCCTCCTTAATTGCATAAGGCTAAACACTGCCTTCCCCTGCATTGACTAAGCATTATCTCTATTTATGCATGAGGCTAAGCATTGCCTCCCTACTTGCATAAGGCTAAGCACTGCCTTCCCTTGCGTGAGACTAAGCATTGTCTCCATTTTGCATGAGGCTAAGCATTGCCGCCTTAATTGCATAAGGCTAAAAACTGCCTTCCCATGCATTGATACTAAGCATTATCTCTATTTTGTATGAGGCTAAACATTGCCGCCCTACTTGCATAAGGCTAAGCACTGCCTTTCCCTGCGTGAGACTAAGCATTGCTCCATTTTGCATGAGGCTAAGCATTGCCTCCTTAATTGCATAAGGCTAACCACTGCCTTCCCCTGCATTGAGACTAATCATTGTCTCTATGTTGCATGAGGCTAAGCATTGCCTCCCTACTTGCATAAGGCTAAGTACTGCCTTCCCCTGTGGGAGACTAAGCCCTGTCTCTATTTTGCATAAGGCTAAGTATTGCCTCCCTACATGCATAAGGCTAAGCACCGCCGTCCATTGCATGAGACTAAGCCCTGTCTTCTCTTCTTGCATGAGGATAAGCCCTGCCTCCTCAACCACATAAGGCTGAGAATTGCCTTCCATTGCATGAGACTAAGCCCTGTCTCCTCTTCTTGCATGAGGCTAAGCCCTGCTTCCTCAATTGCATAAGGCTAAGCATTGACTTCCATTGCATGAGACTAAGCCCCGTCTCCTCTTCTTGCATGAGGCTAAGCCCTGCCTCCTCAACTGCATAAGGCTACGCATTGCCTTCCATTGCATGAGGCTAAGCCCTGCCTCCTCAACTGCATGAGGCTAAGCTCTGCCTTTCCTTGTCTAATGCCGAATGCTACGCTACTTGAAATCTAGCACTATTTTGCCTTTCCCGGGGCTGAGCTCTGTCCCAATCTTATGCAAGACTAAGCTCTGTCTTGTTTCGCTTATATGATCCATCATCATGTCTTTGCATTTCATGGGCTGAAATATCGCCATCTTATCCAAAGGCGCCATAGTCCGAAGGCATCATCCTCATAGCCTGAAGACACCATGTCATGGCCTGAGGATCTCGCAATGCTGCACATCATTATTCAAAGGCGTCATGGTTCAGAGGCACCATTTTCATGGCCCGAGAACATCATTTCATGGCCTGCGAATCCCTTATCACATGATTCATGGCCCGGGACATCATGGTCTAAGGACGTCATCCTCACCGTCCGAAGACAATCTTCACGGTCCAAAGGGAATTTGCATCATGTTTAAATTCTCGTAATAACCCATATATATTTTGCATGAATCGTGTTTTAAGTTTTGCAGGTAATTTAGGCGGTAACTGTTCTTCAAACGAGAGCAACCTTCGCTCCGGTTTCCGTTCATAACGTTCACATCCTGCAATTATTTCAAACGTAACCGACTCCCATCAATTACTCGCTTTTACTCTATGACCGTCCAGATATGTGCCCTGTGATACATCCATAGCATCTCAAATTCACATTCATGACTTCGCATAAATTCATTCGATACTATCCTACTCAAAAGAACCCTTTTCGAAAAACACGACCTTTCCTATAACAACTCCATCGATTTCATTCACCGTTGGATCCAGAACTACACATGGCCTGATTCCTGTAAAACCAGGGATATGTAGGCAGCTCAGAAACCAGGGTTTGGCCTATATTTTTCAAAATCACTCTATTCGGTCAAAATCAGTCATCATTTCTTTACCCAACAACTCTTTCATCCTTCCCGGGTAAAGAATGGCAGCTGTTGATACCTAATATTTCCCTCACTTTTAACTATATATACATATACTTTCAAAATAGTGCATATGCATCATCATTTTGATATGTGAGCACACACAAGTATTTTTACAATTTTTCATAATTTTTAAAGAGTTTAAATCGATTTATTTCTGTATTTTATTATATAAATATCCAATAATTACTCTCCAGATTATTTTTATGATGAGTAATCATCCAAACTTATCATTTATACCAGCATAACATTTAAATATTTTTAGTGCATTTTTATAATTACATTTATATTTTTAAGGCTAAATTGCACATTTTTACAATAATAGCCTATATGCATGTGTAATTACGTTATTTACGCAAAAAATGACTTTTTATATTTTTATAATGTTAAGTAATTACTTTTAATCATTTTAGTACACAAATGATATTTTTGATATTTATTAATTACTTTTATGAATTATTTATTTATTAAATATTGGGTATTTAAAAACTAGCCTAAATTCCTACCCAAACTCGGACCTAAAACTACCCAATACACCAGCCCAACACCTCAGCCTAAACCAAGCGACCCCTAACACAATAACCCGGTCGGTACCCATTTATTAAACCCGCCCCGTTCACTTTTAAATCCCAGCCGTTGATCTTTCAAGATCAACGGCCCACATCCCTTCTCCCTCTTCTAATTAACCCAAACCTCCCAAACCCTAACCCACTCCATCTCAGACGTCACCCTAATACTCTCTCAAACCCTCCCTCTCACAGAAACCCTAGCCGCCTCTCAAAAACCTCGCTGAATTCGTCTCAACCATGGATTTTTTCATGATTTTCTTACCTTTTGTGTGTTATACCGCCATCTCCTACGAATCTATACTATCTCCTAGTACTTGCCTAAACATGGCAAGTACCCTATCCCAGATACCGGCCATTTCCCTTTTCACCGCTTGAATCTGGACATGAATCTCGTCCATATACTTCACGATAATGGCTATATGGGTCCGATTAGCCGAGATTTTTGGCCAATCTTCGACTTCTGTCAACTAGGGTTTGAATCTCCCTTTGTTCCCTACCGATTCTAAACCGATACTTTTCCTTTTCTGTGTTTGACTACTCTTATCCTTATGTTTTTCTTTTTCTAATTTATTCTTTGCCTTAAAAATGATTTTTGGTATTATTAGTGTGTTTTCCTGTTGATTTACTGAACACCTTTGATTTGTGCCCTAAAATCGATTCTAATTGATTCCAGAATATTTTTTCCTTATTTGTGTCTGAATAATTTGTTTGCCATGTTTACTTGCTCAATTTCTACACTATATAAACCCCTCCCTCATTCCCCTTTAGGACAGACGTTGGAATCACTATAACCTCACTAAATCTAAAGCTTTACTCTGTTATTTAGTTCCATACTTTGATTTTGGCTGGCTGAAAGCCAAGGCCATTAAATTCTGGGTTTTGCTTCTCATTGACGTTCAGAACACTATGGGTTTTGCTCTTTCTTGCATTTTTCGTTTAACTGGTTAGTTACTTGAGTTTCATAATTTCATCCTTATGTGTTCTTACCTCTGAATCTCTGGTTTAATACATTTCTAGTTAACTTTTAAGCGTCACTCTGTTAACTTCTGCATTTAATCACTCTTAATGCTACTAGTTCTGAGACTATCTATGCCTAATTGGTAATCTGAATCTTCTTTAGGGCCTATGTAGTTAGTGTATTGACTCTTGAATGCCTATGAACATGTTTATTCACTTATCCCCTCAATCCTTGTAGTAATCTGTGTTAAGACTTTCAGTGTTAGTCATAATTTGCCTCTCTATCATTATGTCACTCAGCATGCTCACTTGATCCCACACCCTTTTAGTGTTTGCTTGTGATTTAGAACAATTATCTCAGCATCTTTTGAATTGTGACTTTAAGGTGTTACGCTGAACTTTTAGTACAAACTGGATTATCTTCTGTTAATTAGACCTCTATAACAATGCTTGAATGCCCATATCTGCTACTTGGCATGAGTTTACCATTCATTCTGTCCAGAATCTCTGTAGAAATGTTCTGGCATATGTTATGTGTCTATGATCTTGGCCTTTTGCTAACATGATGCCCTATTCCTTCTGTGATTACTTGGCTTATCACAGTGCTGCCTTGTTTCTTATATACTTTGCATAATTTCCAACCATGCTTCAACCTGTCTAGTTATGTGCATCAGTGTATAATAACCCCAGTCAATCCTGCAAATATGTTCTTTTTCAGCTTCTCTTTTTTAGCATGTGACTGCTTCTGTGCTAAGTGTTGAACCTGTTTCTTGGTTTACATTAAGCTTGCTTTTAAATTCTGTGATTTGTCCAACTATTTGCCTTATATGTTCAATTTGGTCATGTCTGTTTAAATCCCTCAATTCCTGTCCCTCAACCTTAGTCCTTTCTCTTTCACCTATGGCTTGGGCTTTTGAGTTCTCATTCTTAGCCGGCTGAAAGCCAAGGCTACTTAGGTTCTGTCCTTTGACCTCCCTAGTGTGAGCACTGCTCGGGGTCCAATTGAGGTCCTTGTGAACTCTGACTCCCTAGGACTTGGTCCCTAGTTCCTCCTCTGAATTATCTCTGTTAACCTCCCTAGTATGAGCACTGCCCTGGGTTCTTGAAGCCCTTGGGAACTCTGGCACACTAGGGTCTTGGTTCTATATGCTCAGTTCTGTTTTAAGGATACTGGGGGAATCATTCAATTCCTGGCTGCTTTATGCCTAAGAGTATGTAACTTTGGTGCTGTGGTGAATTGTGAGAATTAAGGCCTGGCCTGGCCAGGTGTATTTTGGGCCTTCTGTAGGCTCCCTATAGTTACTTATTTCTACAATTTACTCTATTCATTCTGGGTCTATAATAATTCTTGTAATACTATTTTGGGGTATTAGTGAAATCGGGGAAAGGGCTTTTATCCTATACTTGCACTGAAATAGGTAGAGATCCTGCTTATAGGTTTGTAACGTGGTTAGAATATGCTATTATGTTAAAAAAAATATTCAGTTATTGTGTGCTAGAAATCATGCCTAAAGGTATTTTATCTTTGCTTAAAACGTGTTATATTCCAATTATTGTAGAAATCCTACCTATAAGTTCTTCCTTCTAGTGCTCTATGCATGCTTGTTAGAAATCATGCCTATAGTATCTAAGATCAGTTTTAATTATAGAAATCATGCCTATAGGATCAAAAATCAGTTTTAATTATACAAATCATGCCTGTAGGATCTAAAATTAGTTTTAATTATAGAAATAATGCCTATAGGTCTCAATTTACCAATTTTGAACATAATCCAGTGATCACCATTATTAGTTACTCTATAAAATGCCTAGATATCATGCCTATAGATTTAATCTCCTATACCCGTAATCAGTAGGTAGCCATGTAGGTCTTAGAGATTGTAAACTGCCCGCTTATTAAATTCAGATTCATATGGAGATCATACCTATAGGTTTCTGAAACTTCAACTTATTAAAATTAGCAACTGTGTTTGTTAATCTGACTTGCGTGCATTTTTTGTCTAAGTGCGGAGGCCAACTTGAGACCTATTTTATTATAAGTGAAAGTCCAAAGTGTTTTTGTATGTCGCCTAGTATTTTTCATTTATGAGCAGCCTAAGTTAAAGTCTAGAACCATCTGAGATAGAGGTCCAAACGCTTCCTGGATCATAGGCATGCGACGGGTAGTGCACGCGTAGGATACAACTTAGAATTGACTAGTGCACTTTAGGTAAACAACTTAAAGATAGTAATTGGGTAGCAGGAGATGATTGTCTGTCCCCGCTGAATAATATGAGTAACACCCCATCCCGAGAGAGTTATGAAGTATTATTTATGTTGCACTTTAGGCTACAAAACTTAGGACCCCTCCCCCCCACCTTGCCTTTCAATCAATTATTTGTATTTAATAATGAACTCCTCAAATCCCTTTGTTTTCTTATCGTTGATCACATAGACTAATTCATATAATTTAGTTCGGCCAGGACCCACAAATGTGGACCTCGAAGAGTACCTAACAGCTTGAGGTAATTTCGACTCCTTACCCGATATTTGGTAATGCAAACCAGTTAGACAGAGTTATCTGAGTATAGGTGCCCTAACGCATCTTAATCCGTTAGGTGGCGAATCCCTCTTTTAAACCCTTCCTTAAAAGAGTTGTCACAATGTCAAAACCCAATTTCGCAAGAAAATGGGCGCGACAGGCCCGGGGTGAAATGTGATTTTCTGGTAGGATCGGGTTGCAAGCCGCAACAGGAGGAGTAAGGGTGATATATTTAGGAAGAATAAGGGTGAAATGTGATTGTCTGGTGGGATCTGGTTGCGCACCGCAACATGAGGAATAAGGGTGATATATTGAGGAGGAATAAGGGTGAAATATGACTGTATGTTGGGATCGGGTTGCGCGCCGCAATAGGAGTAATAAGGGTGGATTGATACGAAGTAATAAGGGTGAATGTTCATATTGTTATTTATTATATGGTGGGATCGGGATGCACGCCGAATCATTTTGTTGTTCATGTATTCTTCCTCTGTTGTGAGTTTATTCTGTAGTTTTGTAACTCTCTTAGGGATTGGTTATAGCTATGTACTGATAAGACATTTGAGTTTCGCATCCATTTTGATGCTAGTTCTTGTTTCATTTTGTCTCGTACTTCCTTTTGCTTTATTATATACTATATGCAGGTTATATTGTAAATGCCCTGCCGCAGCCTCGTCACTTCCTCGTCGAGGTTAGGCTCGGCACTTACCAGTACATGGGGTCGGTTGTACTGAAACTGCACTCTGCACGTTTTGTGCAGATTTTGGAGCTGGTAGTGGCTGATCGAGAGGTCGGCTACAGACATTTCATTTAGGAGACCCAAGGTAGTCCTGCTGGCGTCCGCAGGCCCAAGCGTCCCCTCCTATATTTTTCATTCCTGTTTTCTCTTCTTTCGAAACAGATATAATTTCTTTCAGACTAATGTTTGTAGATATTCATGGTGTGTTCGTGGAGTGACACAAGTTTCTAGGTGGTAACAGTTTTTGGTATTGTTAATAGTATATAGGTAACCAGTTAATTATGTACTTCCGCAATTATTTCAGTTTGATTTAGCTTTGTTAATTTTAACATATAAAATGTAAAGGAAAACGGTGAATGAACTCTAACGTTGGCTTGCCTAGCGAGTGCGATGTTAGGCGCCATCACGGTACCGACGGTGGAAAATTCGGGTCGTGACAAATTGGTATCAGAGCACTAGGTTGCCTAGGTCTCACAATTCACGAATAAGCTTAGTAGAGTCTGAGGGATCGCTATGGAGACATCTGTGCTTATCCCCCAGAGGCTATAGAGTTAGGAAAAATTTCACTTCTATTCTTATCTGTCGTGTGATTTGATCTCTCAATGCTAATTGAACTTTCTACTCTTGTTCCTGTGCAGATGGTTAGAACACGTACTGCTTCATCAGCTGATCAACAGCCCGAGCCCCCAATGGCAGCTCCTACAGGGGTAGAGAACGAGGCCGAGGCAGGGGCAGGGCTCAGACCAGAGCTCGAGCAGCAGCACCAACGGCGGAGCCTCAAGTAGATTTTGATGAGGAGGCTCCGGCCCAGACCGTTCCAGCAGGGCCTTCTCAAGTTCTAGAGGGGTTCATCCCTACCCCTGTACTTCAGGATGCTTTGGTCCGTCTCGTAGGCCTTATGGAGAGTGTTACTCAGGCCGGCATATTCCCCATAGCACCAGCCGTCTCTCGAGTTAGGGAGGAGCAAATTCTCCTGCTACTCACACTCCGGAGCAGCTGGCTCACCAGTTTCAGACTCCAGCAGCTCAGCCAGTTGGGGTAGTTTCGCCGGGTGTTGCAGCACAGACCGGTGATGGATCAGCTATGTCTTCTGAGGCCTTGTGGAGATTGGATAGGTTTACCAAGCTTTTCACCACTACCTATGGCGGTACATCTTCAGAGGATCCCCAAGACTTATTTGGACAGTTTTCATGAGGTATTACCGAACATGGGGATAGTGGAGACCAATGGGTCGACTTTGCTACCATTCGTCTGTTAGGTTCCGCCAAGAAATGGTGGAGGGATTTTTTTTTGGCCAAACCAGCTGGGTCGCCAGCTCTCACTTGGGACCAGTTCTCTCAGCTATTTCTGGATAAGTATCTTCTTATCACTCAGAGAGATGACTATCGGAGGTAGTTCGAGCGCCTTCAGTAGGGTTCCATGACCGTCACTCAGTACGAGACTAGATTTGTTGATTTGGCCCATCATGCTCTTCTTATACTTCCCACCGAGAGAGAGAGGGTGAGGAGGTTTATTGAGGGACTCGCTCAGCCTATCAGATTGCAGATAGCTAAGGAGACAGGGAGTGAGATTTCTTTCTAGGATGCAGCCAATATGGCCAGACGAGTTGAGATGGTTTTAGCTTAGGGAAGTGGTCAGGGGTCTAACAAGAGGCCTCGTCACTCCGGTGGATTAGGTGGGGCCTCATCTGGAGGCCGGGGTACTTTTGGTAGAGGCCATCCTCCCAGGCCATTTCATTAAGCACTTCAAATATCCCATGGAGCTTCAGGGGGTCGTGGTCCTTATGTAACTCCTTCAGGACAGCCAACTTATAGTGTATCGCCAGCTCCTATCAGAGCACCTCCTCTTCTGAGTTATTATCGCAGTCAGATGGCCCGTCAGAGTCAATCTCAGTTTCCAACCGCAGTATCAGGATGGATGTTTCGAGTGTGGTGAGTATGGGCATATCCGGAGGACTTGTTCGAGATTAGTGGGTGTTCAGTAACAACAGCAGGGTTCTCGTTCCATGATCCCGGTACCGCCCGCTCAGCCAGCTAGAGGTAGGGGTCAGGGAGCCAGAGGTAGAGGTCAGCTCGCTAGAGGTGGAGGTTAGGCCGTTAGAGGTGGTGGCTAGGCCGTTGGAGGTGGAGGCCAGCCAGCAGGAGGCCATCCCAGGGATATAGTTCAGAGTGGTGGGGCCCACCCCCGATGTTATACTTTCCCAACCAAGCCTGAGGCTGAGTTGTTTGATGTTGTTATCACAGGTACTGTCTCAGTTTGCAGTAGAGATACTTCAGTTCTATTTGATCCAAGGTAGATACTCCTATGTGTCATCTCATTTTGCTTCATATTTGGTTGTGCCTCGTGATTCTTTGAGTTTTCCCGTGTATGTGTCTATGCCGGTGGGGATTCTATTATCGTAGATCGTGTCTATTGTTCGTGTGTGGTTGTTATTGGGGTCTTGAGACCAGCGTAGATCTCCTACTTCTCGATATGGTTGATTTCGATGTCAATTTGAGGATGGATTGGTTGTCGCCTTATCATGCTATATTGGACTATCACGCCAAGACCGTGACCTTAGCATTGCTGGGCTTGCCTCGATTAGAGTGGAGAGGGACTCCTAGCCATTCTACCAGCAAGGTTATTTCTTATCTGAAGGCTCGGCGTATGGTCGAGAAGGGGTGTTTGGCTTATTTGGCTTATGTTCGTGATTCTGGTGCGGAGGTTCCTTCCATGGATTCTGTACCAGTTGTTCGGGAGTTCCCAGAGGTATTTCCTGCAAACTTGTCGGGGATGCCACCCGACAGGGATATTGACTTTTGCATTGATTTGGCTCCGGGCACTCAGCCCATTTCTATTCCGCCGTACCGCATGGCCCCGCCAGAGTTGAAAGAATTGAAGGAGCAGTTGCAAGATTTGCTCGATAAGGGCTTCATTAGACCTACTATCTCGCCTTGGGGTGCACCAGTATTGTTTGTAAGGAAGAAGGATGGGTCGATGAGGATGTGCATGGACTATCTGGAGTTGAACAAAGTCACCATCAAGAACAAGTATCCATTGCCGAGGATTGATGACTTATTTGATCAGCTTCAGGGTGCCAAGGTGTTTCCAAAGATCGATTTAAGGTCTGCTACCATCAGTTGAGGATTAGGGCGTCCGATGTCCCTAAGACAGCTTGCCGGACTCGATATGGGCATTATGAGTTCTAGTGATGTCATTTGGCTTGACAAATGCCCCAGCAGCATTTATGAATTTGATGAGCCGGTTGTTCAAGCCCTATATGGATTCCTTCGTGATTGTTTTTATTGATGATATGTTGATCTACTCCTGCAGCCAAGAGGAGGATGAGCATCATCTTCGGATCGTACTTCAGACTCTGAGAGACAGTCAGTTATACGCTAAATTTTCGAAATGCGAGTTTTTGTTGAGTTCTGTTACTTTCTTGGGTCATGGTGTATCAGCAGAGGGTATTCAGGTGGATCCTAAGAAGATTGAGGCGGTCAAGGACTGGCCTAGACCCACTTCAGCTACAGAGATTCGGAGTTTTTTGGTGGCGGGTTATTACCGTCGATTTGTGGAGGGGTTTTCATCTATAACAGCTTCGATGACCAGGTTGACCCAGAAGGGTGCCCCGTTCAGGTGGTCGGACGGGTGTGAGGCGAGCTTTCAAAAGCTTAAGACAGCTTTGACTACGGCGCTGGTGTTGGTGTTGCCCACAGGTTCAGGCCCTATACAGTATATTGTGATGCAAGCTGTATTGGACTTGGTGCGGTATTGATGCATGGTGGCAAGGTTATTACATATGCTTCGCGGCAGTTGAAGATTCATGAGAAAAATTATCCAGTTCATGACTTGGAGCTAGCAGCCATTGTTCATGCGCTGAAGATTTGAAGGCACTATCTATATGGCGTGTCGTGTGAGGTGTTCATGGATCATAAGAGTTTGTAGTATTTGTTCAAGCAGAAGGAGCTCAATTTGAGGCAGAGAAGGTGGTTGGAGCTATTGAAAGACTATGATATCACCATCTTGTACCATCCCGGGAAGGCCAATGTGGTGGCCGATGCTTTGAGTAGGAAGTCAGCTAGTATGGGTAGCCTTGCATATATTTCAGTCAGTGAGAGACCGCTTGCTTTAGATGTTCAGGCTTTGGCCAATCAGTTCGTGAGGTTGGATGTTTCTGAGCCCTACCGTGTTCTAGCTTGTACAGTCGCTCGGTCTTCCTTAATTGAGCGTATAAGAGGTCGGCAGTATGATGACCCTCATTTGCTTGTCCTTAGGGTCATAGTGCGGCACGAGGATGCCAAGAAGGTTACGGTTGGAGATGATGGAGTTTAGAGGATGCAGGGTCGTATTTGTATGCCAAATGTGGATGGGATTCGTGAGTTGATTCTAGAGGAGGCCTATAGTTCTCGATATTCTAGTCATGCGGGCGCCGCTAAGATGTATCAGGACTTGCAGCAGCATTATTGGTTGAGGAGAATGAAGAAGGATATAGTTGCATATGTAGCTCGATTTCTGAATTGTCAGCAAGTAAAGTATGAGCATTAGAGACCTGGTGGTTTGCTTCAGAAGATAGAGATTCCTGAGTGGAAGTGGGAGCGTATCACTGTGGATTTCGTTGTTGGACTCCCACGGACTCAGAGGAAGTTCGACGCAGTTTGGGCTATTGTGGATAGACTGACCAAGTCAGCGCATTTCATTCCTGTGGTAGTTTCCTATTCTTCAGAGTGGTTGGCAGAGATTTATATCCGTGAGATCGTTCGTCTTCATGGTGTGCCCGTGTCTATTTTTTCTGGTCGAGGTACGCAGTTTACCTCGCATTTCTGGAGGGCAGTACAGCATGAGTTAGGTACGCGGGTCGAGTTGAGCACAATATTTCTTTCTCAGACGGACGGACAGTCTGAGTGTATTATTCAGATCATAGAGGATATGCTCCGCGCCCGTGTTATTGACTTTGGAGGTTCTTGGGATCAGTTCTTGCCGTTAGCGGAGTTTGCCTACAACAACAGTTATCTATCGAGCATCTAGATGGCTCCCTATGGGGCATTATATGGTAGACGGTGTCGATCACCGGTTGGGTGGTTTGAGCCGGGGGAGGCTCAGTTGTTGGGCACAGATTTAGTGCAGGATGCCTTGGATAAGGTTAAGATCAATCAGGATAGACTTCGTACAACTCAGTCCAGGCAAAAGAGTTATGCCGACTGTAACGTTCGTGATGTGGCATTCATGGTCGGAGAGAGAGTGTTGCTTCAGGTGTCACCCATGAAGGGTGTGATGTGGTTTGGGAAGAAGGGCAAGTTAAGCCCTAGGTTCATCGGGCCTTTTGATATTCTTGATCGAGTGGGAGAGGTGGCCTACAGACATGCGTTGCCCCTAGGCTTATCAGCGGTACATTGAGTGTTTCATGTGTCCATGCTTCGGAAGTATCACGGCGATCCATCCCACATGTTAGATTTCAGCACTGTCCAGTTGGACAATGATTTGACTTATGAGGAGGAGCCGGTAGCTATTATAGACCGACAGGTTCATCAGTTGAGATCAAAGAGTTATCCTTCGGTTCGTGTGCAGTGGAGAGGTCAGCCTGTTGAGGCAGCTACCTGGGAGTCCGAGTCCGATATGCAGAGCAGATATCCCCATCTTTTCACCAGCTCAGGTACTTTTCTATGTTCGTTTGAGGACGTATGGTTGTTTTAGAGGTGGAGAATGTGATGACCCAAAGGGTCATCTTATGTTTTAGAACTCGATTCCGTGCTCCGAGGTCTTCAAAACCTCATTTTATTCCTCCTTGATTTGCATGCGCAGTCGGGCATGTTTCCGGAAAGATTTTATGTGGAAAATTTATGAAATAATAATTTTTGGCCTAAAAATTTGATTTTTTGTTGACTTCGGTCAATATTTTGAGTAAACGGACCCGGAACCGTGTTTTGACGGTCCCAGTGGGTCCGTAGTAAAATATGGGACCTGGGCATTTGCCCGGAATCGGACTCGGAGGTCCCAAGCCCGAGTAATGAATTTTTGATGAAAATTGTAAGACTGAAAATCTAATGATTTAAAGAAATTGGTTAATGTTTGATCTCGTTGGTATCGGGCTCGTCTTTTGGTTTCGGAGTCCGGTACAGGTTTAATATAATATTTAAGTCATGTCTGTGAAATTTGGTGAGAAACGGAATTGATTTGACGTAATTCGGACCTTGGGTTGAGAAAATAGAAGTTTTGAATTTTTCTTGAAAATTTCATGCAATTTGGTCCTAAATTCGTAGTTCTAGGTGTTATTTTGGCGATTTGATCGCACGAGCAAGTTCATATGATGTTTTAAGACTTGTGTGCATGTTTGGTTTGGAGCCTCGAGGGCTCGGGTGAGTTTCGGTAGGCTACGGAGTGATTTGGACTTAAGGAAATTTGCTGGTGTGCTTCAAGTCTGCAGATCTCGCATTTGCGAGGTCTGGCTCGCAAATGCGAGCCTCGTATTTGCGAAGAATGTTCGCATTTGCGAAGCAGGGGAGGGACTGGGTAGTTCTCATTTGGGAAGAATAGGCCGCATTTGCGGAAGTCCAGGTTCGCATTTGCGACTAGGACTTCGCATTTGCGATGGCTACAGAAATGCGAGGAGTTTGCATTTGCGATACTTTTCTCGCATTTGCGATACTTTTCTCGAATTTGCGATACTTTTCTCGTATTTGCGAGCCTCGCAAATGTGAAGCTCAGGTCGCAAATGCGACATCTGCAGCTGATAAGTTTAGACTTAGACGGATTTTTCATTCATTCTCCCATTTTTCAAAACCTAAAACACAAGAGGCGATTTTCCAAAGTCTTTTTCTTCCCCACATCATAGGTAAATGATTCTTAACTCATTTCTTTCAATCTTTTACTTCTTTTCACAAGATTTCATCCTAGATCTAGGGCTTTTCATGGTAGAATAGGGGATTTTTTGGTAGAACTTAGGAATTTCGAAATTTGGGGATTTAGACCTCAAATTGACGTCGGATTCCAGAACCAATTGTATATCCGGCCTCTGGGGTGAATGGATAATCGAGATTTGGTCCGAATTTCGGGTTTTGACCAAGCGGGCACGGGGTCGGTTTTTGGCTTTTTGGGGGAAATGTTGGGAAACTTATAATTATGTATTGGAATTGATTTCTTTAGCGATAATTGATGTTGTTAAGTTAATTATGACTACATACGAGTGGTTCGGAGGTGGAAACTAGAGGAAAAGTGGTAATTGATCGTTGAGTTGGCCGTTGGATCGAGGTAAGTGTTGTGTCTAACATTTACTCGAGGGATTAGGGATCCCCGACTTAATTACTACACGAAAATCCATGTGTGTAGCGTATAGGTGAGGTGACGAGTACCTATGCACCGCCAAATTATCTGCTTAGCCTATTCCTTTCCTCATTCCTAATATTTTGACTTCCTGTCTTAACTGCTACATGCTTATTGTTGCTTCCATGTTCAATTGTTTCTTGTTAGGTGTTGTTTTCTTTATTAAAGGTATTAATTGTTTCGCAATCCCATTGTGTTTCATTATTTGTTTAAGTTGGTTTACCGTTGTTTCATGGTATATTTTGGTTGGTCTCGCTGTGTAGTATTAATTGAGTGAAATTTCATAATTGTATAGCCTTCTGTTGGCTTTGGTTTGAGACATAAATATTGTGGAGGGTTTTGAGCTAAACTATGAAATTCTTGTTCTTATTATGTGACTGGTACTGATATAGTGGGATCGGGTTGCACGCCGCAACAGGAGGAAAAAGGGTGATATATTGAGGAGGAATAAGAGTGAAATGTGATTGTCTGGTGGGATCGGGTTGCATGCCGCAACAGGAGGAATAAGGGTGATATATTGAGGAGGAATAAGGGTGAAATGTGATTGTCTGGTGGGATCGGGTTGTGCGCCGCAACAGGAGGAATAAGGGTGATATATTGAGGAGGAATAAGGGTGAAATGTGACTGTCTGGTGGGATCGGGTTGCGCGTCGCAGCAGGAGTAATAAGGGTGGATTGATACAGAGTAATAAGGTGAATATTCATATTGTTATTGATTATATGGTGGGATCGGGATGCGGGTCGCATCATTTTGTTGTTCATGTATTCTTCTTCTGCTGTGAGTTTATTCTGTAGTTTTATAGCTCTCTTAAGGATTGGTTATAGCTGTGTACTGATAAGACATTTGAGTTTCGTATCCATTTTGATGCTACTTCCTGTTTCATTTTCTCTCGTACTTCCTTTTGCTTTATTATATACTGTATGCAGGTTATATTGTAAATGCCCCGCCGTAGCCTCGTCACTACCTCGTCGAGGTTAGGCTCGGCACTTACCAGTACATGGTGTCGATTGTACTGATACTGCACTTTGCACTTTCTGTGCAGATTTTGGAGCTGGTAGTGGCTGATCAAGAGGTTGGCTATAGATATTTCATCTAGGAGACCCAAGGTAGTCCTGCTGGCGTCCGCAGGCCCTGGCGTCCCCTCATATGTTTTACATTCCTTGTTTCTCTTTTTTTTCCGAAACAGATGTAATTTCTTTCAAACTAATGTTTGTAGATATTCATAGTGTGTGCGTGGATTGTGATACCAGTTTCTGGTTGGTAACAGTTTTCGGTATTGTTAATAGTATATAGATAACCGGTTAATTATGTACTTCCACAATTATTTCAGTTTGATTTAGCTTTGTTAATTTTAACCTCTAAATGTAAAGGAAAAAAGGTGAATAGAACTCTAATGTTGGCTTGCCTAGCGAGTGCGATGTTAGGCGCCATCATGGTCCCGACGGTGGGAAATTCGGGTCGTGGCAAAGACGGAACGGGAGAATTGCTATGCATTATTTAACAAGCTGGAAGGGAATGTTTTGAATTTGCAAAACCAGAACAATAGATCCATCCAAGTAGTGGAAGTCCGAGAACAGCAGATTGGATGATTGCTCCAGGAGAAGGGTGCTACTAAGCTAAGAATCAAAGAAATAGTTGACTAGACCACAATGAAATGCAATGAATGTGAGAATATGACTAGGGCTATGTTCTTTGCTTCACTGTTGCTCGCCAGGTCATGGCCGACCTAGAGTTCCTTCCGGATGAGCTTACAAGTAGGCCCCCATGGAGACCGACTGATGTCACCCGGGTCGCTAGAATAAAGTTTGAGAGTCATCCGTGTTCTTAATTGTTCAGTCATCGAGTTTGTAGTTTGCTTTTTCTCGCTCCTTCGTCAATTTCTAATATGTTGTTATTTTGCTTTGAGTATGTAGTATTTCCTTTTAAAATCAATTGTCAATGTTTTCGAGTCTTTGTAACGAAAAATCACAAAAGGATTTTATTATTGTAATATTGAAAATCCTACAAATTTCTTTCGTTTCATTTTACATTCATTTCCCTGAACTACTTAATGGTCTAATTCATGCGGAGTCATGATACGTAGGCAATCCCCATCAAATGCGATAAACAAACAAAAAGAGAAAACAAAGAGCGATAAAAGACAAAAGAGAAAAACGAAGAGCAACAAAACAAAAAAGAAAAAGAGAGCCGGAAGAAAAGAGTTACAAAGTGGAAACAGACACTTAAAAGCTGGGATGAAACACATGACCGTTGCAAACACATGGTAGAAGCATTTAACTGGTTAGGTGCATTGCATCCTAACGTGTGATTTCCTATCTATTAAATGTTTCAAAACTAACAAGGTTGTTGTGCGTGAAACTAGCCAGGTTCTATTCAGGTGGTTGGCTTTTGTTGGTAATCTGGATTCCCCTTCCTACTTCGCAAGATCTAAAGGAAAGGTTCTGATGGCCTGTGAAAGCAATCTACACATTATCAACCCTGAGCATAGCTCGACACCGGCTATTTCACAACCAGAATCAGCAAATATTGAAGAGAATAAGATGTTGTGTCTCCGCATATTGGAAATGTGGGACGCCTGGTCTAATGGTAGGGAACCACCAAATGCAATTCTTGGATTTCCTGAGTTGATCCCAAGGTCGGGTGGGTCTACACACGTACCTACATTCAACCCGTTTATCCCATGTGGTACTCTCCAATGTCATCTAACTTTCCCGGCATGCCTTCTGTGGTTCGCCCCTAGGCACCGGTTTCCGGGGCACCTCCAGCATTGTTTTCAGCAGTGCCTGTCTTCACTGTGGCGCAACCAACTATGTACAGGCCGTATTTTGAACCTACCACTTTCACATTCCAGGGCCCCCAATTTCAGCAGGATATGACTTACATCACCCCGGACTCGTACACCTAACATCCACAGTATGAGCTTCTGGATGAACTAGAAAGAACAGTAAAAAATCCCGAGCAGGAAGAAATGGCTCGAAAAATGAAAAGCTTAGAGCAAAGTTTGAAGAACATGCAGGGCTTGAGTGGCCAAAAGAGTGTCTCGTACTCCGACTTGTGCTTGTTTCCACAAGTCCATTTGTCGGTTGGCTTCAAAATGCCAAAATTCGAAAAGTACGAGGGGTAAGGAGACCCGATCGCTCATTTGAAAAGGTACTGCCTACAATTAAGGGGTGCCGGTAGAAAAGATCAACTTCTGATGGCATATTTTGGAGAGAGTCTGGTAAGAATTGCTTCTGAATGGTACATGGACCAAGAAATTGCTCACTGGCACGTATGAGACGACCTTGCCAGAGATTTCGTCCGCCAATTTCAATACAATCTGGATATTGCTCCGGATAGAAACTCCCTATCTAATATGAAAAAGAAATCATAGAAAGTTTCCGTGAGTATGCTGTTAAGTGGCGTGAGCAGGCTTCTCATGTGAAGCCTATGATGGATGAGACAAAGATGGTCACGGTTTCTTGCAGGCCCAAGAGGCTGACTATTTCTAGAACATGATGTCTTCCATGGGAAATCCATTTGCTGAAGCCATAAAGATTGGGTAAATTGTTTAAAATGGGTTGAAAACAGGATGGATACTGAGTTAGGCAGCCCTTAAAGCTACATCACAAGCCATCCAGAATGGCTCGAGGGGTCTGGCCAATTGGAAAAAGAGAGTAGATGGAGCCATAATTCCTTCAAACTCGAGGGGGTCTTGCAGATCATTTAACCAATCATATATGCCACCTTGAACCCCACAATATTACTACCCGCACCATGACGCTGCATACATCGCGACACCGCGTCCCTATGAGGTGATGAACGCCCAACCTTACCTACGGCCTCAACAAAACTACAATCAAACCCCAGCTCCACTTCCCAGAAATAACCACCCTTACCAAGCTCCATATAATCCTCGCCCACTATAAAATACACCCCAATATAATCCACGTCCTCGAGAGCCTCCCAAAAGAATAATTTTACCCCTATCGGTGAATCATACTCGAGTTTGCTCCAGAAATTAATTCAGTTGGGTTTACTGCAACCTGTGGTTCCAAATTGGCCAAATTCCAAGTCACCGCCATACAGGGGTGATGCCAGATGTGCGTACCATTCAGGAGTGGTAGGTCATGATACATAAGATTGCTGGACTCTCAAGAGGGCGGTTGAAGTTTTGATTGACGCTAAAAGAATTGTGTTGAGTGACGAGGAGGCTCCCAATATGACCAATAATCCAATGCCTGCTCACAATAATAGGCCAGTTATTGGTATGATCTGCGATAACAAAGAATTTGACCTGGCACTGAAGGCCATTGTTGCGATCGCTAGTTCTGAGGCAAAACCTAAAGTAGCAGCAAAATTGGCCAAAACCGAAAAGAAAATAGCTCCAGCCCCTCAGGTCGTTAAAACGAAAGCTGAATCGGCACCTGCGAATAATTTGGTTCTTTTTGTTCTAAGAATGCCGAGGAAAGAACAGTTTGTCCTCAAAAATCAAAAGAAGTTTGATGAAAGGAAAGTTACGTTGAATATGCCAAATTTGTATGTACCGAAAGGAACACATATGGCGTGGGGGCCGGCAATTTCACCAAAGTCGACTGAGCCCGTGATTATCAGTCCCGCACCAGAGAGTCTGATGAAATATCCTACTGCGGTTCCTTGGAAATATAGCAAGACAATGGTCACGTACAAAGGGAAAGAAGTTGTTGGGGAAGTCAATGAGATGACTCAATCGGGGAGGTATTATACCCCGGATAAGCTAAGGAAATCCAAACAAAACAAGGCAACTAGATGCCACCCAAGAAACCTATGAGCAATGAAGAAGGAGAGGAATTATTTAAGAAAATAAAAACTTCAGAGTACTCGATAGTCAACCAACTCCGAAAGTCTCCCTCCCTGATCTCACTTCTATCTCTGTTGCTGAGTTCAGATGAACACCAAAAAGTGCTCCTAAAAACTTTGAATGAAGCGTATGTCCAATTTGAAACTACTGTTGCACAATTGGAAAAGATGGCCGAGAGGTTTTTAGAGGTCAACTAGATCTCATTCAGCCGTGATGATTTGCCTGCAGAAAGAGCTGCCCATAACAAAGCCCTCCGCTTGACTGTTAAATGAGGGTTAAATGTGAAAAGGGTGATAGTCGATGACAGGTCTGGAGTAGATATTTGTCCTCTCTCAACACTCCAGAGGATGGAAATTGGTACAAAAATAATTCAATGTCTGTGTACGAGCCTTTGATGGGGTCAAGAGGGATACAATCGGAGAAATTTATCTAATCTTAACTATTGGCCACATGGACTTTTAGGTGACCTTCCAAGTCTTGGACATGGAAACCTCATACAATTTCGTTGTTTGTAGACCATGGATTCATGCTGCCGGAGTTGTTCCGTCCACTCTCCATTAGATGGTCAATTTTGAGTAAGACAATCAAGAAATAGTTGTGCATGGATAAGACGAGCAATCTATTTACCAGGACCCTTCACTCCCATGTCTTGAAGCCAGGAAAGGCAGTGAGCACATCGTGTATCAAGCTTTTGAAATTGTGTTCATGGACTAATTTGAAGAGGGGGGCCCACCACCTCAACCTTGTTTGTCTAATGCTTCAATTATGGTTGCCACCTAAATGATCAGAAATGGGTACAAGCCCGGAAAGGGGCTCAGAGCATCTTTGTAGGGCATTACTTAGCCATCTCCACGGTCGTGAATAAGAGTCTTTTGGGTTGGGTTTCCAAGCTACAGTGGCTGAGAGAACATGGGTTGACAAATGCAAAAAACATGGGTGGTCCTGTCATAGCTCATCCCACATCTCTCCCGATCATTTGTCAAACAAAGTATGAGGCGGAAGAAGAAGAGGCCTTCACGGCTGAAGAAACAGATGGTATCAGCGGCGCTCTAAAACAAATGCTATATGAATCCGCCATGGTCCAGCCAGGGGAAGGCACGAGCCGTGCCGAGGTGCAGTATATGGGACCCAATTTCAAGCTCTAGAACTGGGAGGCTACCCCGTTCCTCGTCAGGCGGGAGTCCCGGTAGTTCAGTCTTGCTATCTTTTCTGCATTACGGGTTATTTCAGAGTGTAACTTGAATGTTTTTACTTTAGTGTCTTTAAATTATGATATAAACCCTTCTATCTTGCAATTCAATGAAATTAAATCAATATTTCATCGTTCATAGATGTCTCTTTTCCTTTTTCTAATTTTGATATATCTTTTTGTTTTTAGTTCTAATAATGCGGACTTTAATAATATGACATGGTTGTGAACTTCATGCTCAGATATCCTAAAATGCTGTCAAATTTTGAAATAATGAATCAAGAGCCGGAATATGATGAAGATGAGGCTTTTAGGGATATGAATCGAGAAGTAGAACAATTTGAGAACAAGCCTAAGCCAAACTTAAATGAAACAAAGCCAGTTAATTTGGGCAATTCAGAAGAGGTCAGGTATATGCATTCACACTGATGAGAAAACTAAGGATGCCTTGAGCTAGCTTTTGTTTGAATTCAAAGACGTGTTTGCATGGTCTTATGATGATATGCTAGGGTTGAGTGTTATCCCCCGTCCAACAGAAGCAGAGAAAGTTCAAAACTGATATCAGTGACAAGATTAAGGAAGAAGTCACGAAACAATTGAAAGCTGGTGTGATACGAGTGGTCCGTCACACCACATGGCTAGCTAATGTGGTTCCAATGCCAAAGAATGATGGAAAAACCCGAGTTTGTGTTGATTATCGGGATTTGAACAAGACGAGTCCTAAGGACAACTTTCCACCAAATATTCACATTCTTCTAGATAATTGTGCTAATTGTTTTCTTCATAATATCCGAGCATACGCTCGATTATAACACGATCCTGACGCCATCTCATCCTAAACACCAGACATTTCCTCATCCTCAAATACAACCTTAGCACTTTCACCATCTTCACTCCATCAACTCATAGCAATCTGTCCTATCAAGTTGAAACCATCAAATTATCTAGTTTGGAGGACACAAATCCTTCAACTAATGCAAACTTTAAAGTTAGATAAAATAATTAAGGAAGAGCCATCATCCGAGAATATATCAGATGAGAAAGGAGAGCTTGTCCCTGTCACACCTCCTTTTTTACACACCTACCCCGAAGGATAATGTATAAGGGAGTTTTTCCATTTAAAGTGACATTATTTGAAATGGGATTATTTGTTTATATTTAGAGTCGCCACTTGGGAAAGGATTGGCTTTTGGTGTCCCAAGTCACTGGTTTAACTTCAATCCCAAATCGAGGAAAATTGTCGACTTCCCAATTGGAGTCTGCGAAACAGAAATTCTGAATAAGGAATTCTGTTTACCCGAGGGAAGGTGTTAGGCACCCCCGGATCCCGTGGTTCTAGCACGGTTGTGAGCACATAATTTTTGCCCTATATGAATTACTCCCATAAATTCAAAACAAAATAACTTCTTTTCATTATTTGCAATTTTGTGGATTTTGTGGCATTTTTCTATTAATTGTTTGCATTTATCTGCCCATGTTTATTTTATTTACTTCATGAAAAATACAAAAAATACTTGGCATGTGCATTTAGGATTTAACTTCGCATTTTGGGATTAATTAGAAAATCAATTGTTTTATAAAATGGAAAAATCACAAAAAATAGTGTAGTTTGCACTTTTAATTTTAACTCTTATTTTTAAGTAGCTTTCCTTTTAATTTATTGAGTTAACTATCATTTAGGGTTAATTGACTTTGTTGAGTTAATTAGTTTCTTAGAATTATTTAGGATTTGTATTAATTCTGAAAAATAAAGGAAAAAGAAAAAGAGTAGAGGAATTAAAAGAAATTAGGAAAAGAAATAAAAACAAAAAGAATTGGAAACAAAAGAGTGCAACCAGCTTTGGGCCCAGTGTGTTAGTCTTATAACTAGCCCAATTCATTTCCTTGAGACCCATCAAACACACCCCAGTCCAGGCCCAAACCCCGTCTGAACCCGGCCTGCCCCCCCTTAAGTGAAACGACGACGTTTTGTTGTCAAGCAATCCTAGCCGTCGAGGATCTTTGATCCAACGGCTGAGAAGTGAGTTCAATTTAGTATAATACGGTCGGATTCCCCTACCCCTACCCCCTTTCCATCTCTCAGAACCCCACCGCACATAACCCTAATCCCCGCCGCCCTCCGCCGCAAGCCGCCGCCGGAAATCGCTCACGGCGGCGGCGAAACCCCAATCAACCCCAAATTTACACCATGGATTCCCCATGACCTCCTATTTCCAAACCTCAAACTTCCATGGCTCGAATCACACCCAATCTTCTCGAATATTCGAGTTTGTTGACACCATCTCCGTCGCCCACGGCGGCGCCGTCCTAAATCATCACCAAATTTACACCATGGGTTCACCTCCCCCCTAAATCACGAATCCACACTCCTTTTACTTCAAATGTCCCTCAAACTGCTCGAATCTTGGATCAAGTCCCGGTCCAAAACCCTAAAATTCCCAAGCCCTGATAAATTCACAATTACGTGCTCTCCTCACTTTCCCCGTTCCTACTCTGTCATCTGTGGCCTTCAAGTCTCACCCAAGGCCTTCGAATTTCAAATCACAGAAGTGTTAGAACCCTAGAGCTTCACAAGTAAGTTTTTCTTTGTTTTGGCTATCTCTCCTGCACGAGTAATCAACTTGGGTTGTGCTTTCATTTTTGAATCAGTAATGGAATTTTTTCTTCTATGTGTTGGTTTGTTCGTTTAATCAGTAGCATGAGCTTGCTCTTTTAACTTTGTTATGTTTGATTTCTCTGATAATAAATTAGTTTGAGCATATTTTCCTTTGTTAAGCCACAATTAGTGTTCTAGGTCTGTAATTTTGATTAGTACTTCTGCCTGTTTGGATTTTCTTGTGTTTGCCAGTGATTTAATTCTTCTGTTGTTGTCAATTTCTTAGTTTGTTGCTAATAAATGATAGTAGTTGTTAAATCCGAAAATCAATAGTTAGTTAATGTTAAGATTTGGGTTGGAATTTGTTTAACTGTTTTGACCACAATTAATTAGAGAGTTTAGGATAATTAATACAAGTTGGTAATTTCAGGGAGTTCAGGGGGTAGTTTAGACATTGAGAACTGCATAAAAACATGATAGATACAACTGGAATTCACTAGGATCTTCTAGAATGGGTCTTAAGTTTGAAATTCAGAAAATAGGTGTACTTGCTTGAGAAACAAGTCAATAAGTAAAGGACTATTTTTGAAAATAACCTAGGGACTAGAAGGCAAACACAAAATCTGAAGGCTGCCCTCATTTGGTCTATAAAAGGCACCCTTTAGTGCCTTAAGTCAGAGGTTTTCAAGCTCTGAAAATTCCCTCCACTTTCACAAGTCTTCATTAGCTCCAATCTGAATTTCAAATTCAAAATTCTCTAGATCTAGATCTTCAAAAAAACCAAAAACCAAAAACAGGAGAAAATAGCTGAAAACTCAAAAAAAAAATACTGTGCTATTAAGATTTCGAATTCAATTTCAAGTTGTAGGGTTGGATTTAGCATTAGTTAGCTTAAAATTCGATTGTTGAAGTTTGTTAAAGAATTCTTGAGTGATTTCAAGTAGAAACTGGTTCATTTGGTAGATTTTTGGGCCTGTTTGCTGGTACTTCATTGCTGGGATTTCAAAAAAAAATTCAAAGTGACTGCTGTGATTGTTTTGAAGCTGTAAAATTGCTAGTTGACCCTGCTAACTGGTTGTTCTGCCTCTGATCCTCCCCTCTTCTTGTTGAATTTTAATTTCCAGGTACATACTTTCGAATTCACTTGATGTAGCTTCGAGCTTGAGCATGAAATGAAAGCATTCAACTGTTTGTGTGCTAGATGATGCATTCATAATTAAGTAGATATTAGTGAAATGTACTGTGCAATGCAGTTTACTTAGATCTATATTCCAATGAAACTCAGATTGCGTAATTTGTACCTAATAGGACTGTTTTGGACTGTTAATTTGTGGCTATCAACTATAGACTTTGTATAAGTCAGTACTGGTTTCAGTTTAGCATTTGAATAAAAATAGAAAAATCAGGATTGACTTGGACTCATAATTGATTTAGGGGGTCAGCCTGTTTCGATCATAATTTCAAAGCTAACACTGTTTTTCAAACAGTGTTGTATTACAGTAGTTAATATCAGCATGCTAGTTATTGATGTCATCTATTCCGTTTCATCAAGCTCACCATTTCAATATAGGAATAAATAATCGCAGGTTAGTGGTTAATATCAGTAATTTACTTGAGTTAAACGTGAATTATCAATTGATTTGATTGAATAAACTGACGTGTTCGTGAATATCTATAGAATCAAGTAATCTAAACTTTAATCTGTAATTCAATGATCGACATCGTGTTGGTTTGAGTAATTGCATACTGTTTCCCTTTTTGTCATAATTATTGACAGCACCTGGGTTGATTTATATTAATACCAGCAGCTATTTGGGCCTCAAGATATCTGATTATGCCTTATTTGCCTTAGTTCAGTGTAGCTATTCTTGGTATATTTCTTTGTTGCTTCATTTACATTGTTTATCATTATTACATTGTCATATACCTGTTCAGTTTTTCTTGTTTATTCTAGTAGGGCCTTGACCTGACCTCGTCACTACTCTACCGAGGTTAGGCTTGGAACTTACTAGGTACCGTTGTGGTGTACTCATGCTNGTCTTGACTGGCAAATTATTAAGCATAGGTGCATCTCTCCTTTGTAGGGCTCATCTCGGAGCCCAACGGGTGGCTTTGACACAGAATTATCGTTTGGTTTATTTCAGTTCAATAACAAAAATTCAGGATCTTTCTTGTGCTGTTAGAGACAAATAACAATAGAAAATTATAGTTGCTTTAGGTATGCCCTTTAATGAATAAAAAGAGACGAGCCCCGCTAAACAAAAACAAATAAATTGCGGGGCCCTCGATAAATGCTTATACTAAAAATACTTAGACTTCGGGATGAGCCGTTTAGTAAATTTCACAGCTTTCCCCAAAGATAATAACACGTTAGCTACTTTAGGCACATCTTTTAAATAATTTACCTTCCTAAATACGGGTGCACATTTATGTGACCCAAATCCAAATCCCAACGAAGTCGAAATGTGTCAAAAATCGCGGGTGCATTTATGTGACGCGGTTCGAGACGTATTTTTACGACGTTGCAATTCTCATAAAATAATAATAATACAAGCGGTTCAAAGTTAAAAAGCACATATACTAAAACATGTTGTAAAATCAGGTAAATAAGCCAAATATGACAGTTGAGCGACCGTGCTAGAACCACGGAACTCGGGAATGCCTAACACCTTCTCCCGGGTTATCAGAATTCCTTACTCGGATTTCTGGATCGCGGACTGTTAAATAGAGTCATAATTTCCTCGGTTCGGGATTCAACCGGTGACTTGGGACACCATTAATCTCCCAAGTGGCGACTCTGAAATCTTAATTATAAATCCCGTTCCGATTGTCCTTTAAGTGGAAAAACTCCTTTATGCCCTTGCGGGTGTAGGAAAAAGGAGGTGTGACAATGGTCGCTTAAATTATTATAAATGGCTGAAATCTGATTTTATACACATCCACCTATGGTGCATTTTTAGAATTATTTACCGCTTTTAATCAAATTTTAAGAAAGTGAACGTCGATTAAAAACGTGTTTTTGGATCACGTCACATGAAATGCACCCGGATCCTCGACACATTCTTATTCAACGTTTTGGGATTTGGATTTGGGTCGCATGAAATGCACACCCGTATTTAGGAAGGTAAGATTATAAAAAAAAAAGCGCGCCTGAAGCGACTAACGTGTTATTACTTTGCGGAGGGCCGTGAAATTCGCTAAACGGCACACCCCGGATTCTAAGTATTTTAATTAAGCATTTAATGAGGGCCTCGCAATTTATGCATTTCTGTTTGGCGAGGCTCATCTCACTTTATTGTTCAAAGGCCAACCTAAAGAAAACTACGATTTTCTACTTATTTTTGTCTCTAAAAGGGCCTAATTAATTCATATTTCTAAATCCGGGCCTCGAGTTCAAGTCCGGATTCAAACAAAAGGGAGGACCCTCTTAATTTGAATTCGCTACCTAACTCGAAGACCTAAATTCCTATTGCAAATTAATTCCCATACTCCTAGTATGATTTTTAAAGGGTTTTAACTTCTAACAAATTTGGGCCTTGTAATTTCAAATTTCCAGCATTTATTGGGCCTTAAAGGTTTGGCCCAGGTCCGATATGTGAAGCTGTCCAGTCACTGGGCTTCAGTGAGGCCCAGTCATGAACTTTTCACAGCCCAAGAATCAGGTTGGCTGTTTGGGGAATGGGCTCACTTTCAAAGCCCAATTATCAGGAGCCCAGGCGTGGGCAATTCTGAAAACAGGAAGGCTTCATTTGATTTCACTTGCAGCTTGTTTTTCTAACATTCAAATTACATGTAGACAATATACTGTGACTATAAGCATTTAACAGTTGGATTTTCAAACTTCTAATTTTGAAACCTTAATTCTTAAACAAATTGAATTAACAATGAGACCATGAACTGAAGCGTGTAATCTATTTACAACTAAATTCCCACCAATACCAGGACTATAGCCGATTTTTATGCTTACAATATTTGCAATTCCAGTTGTTAATATAAAATCAGCTACCTATTCTAGCTATTCTCCCTGTTTTGAAAATGAAACTACAAAATACTCATACTACATTACCTACTGGAAACAAATTAAACATGAAAACTTAAATAAAGCTACAATCTACTACCAGTGAGCATGGTGTTTCCTTTTACTGAAGTTCAACAACTCTTAGACAACTCCTAACATGAGCTAACTAATAGAAATTAACTGAACTATCATGAGCTATTCTATCAACCTAACATGACATTGCTTTTTAACTCAAAAGGCTCAAACAGCCGTAAGGGGCGACAATTCATACAGTCCAGTGTAATTACAAAATGAGTTTGAGCAGTCCTATTAATACAAACAGTTCTATTTAATCATTAACACATATCTTGTTCAACTGAATCTACAACTACACATTAAACTAGTAATAGAAAACAAAGGCTGGTTCATGTTTTAGAAATGCTTCATCATATTGATTTCACGATTGTTCATGTACAATGAGTGAAAACTTCATGTCATTAGGGATAACAAATAAACCTGGATTTGAGCAAAATAAAAGAGAAGGGTCAGCAGCAGATTTGAGTTTGCAAACAAGCTCAAACAGCAACACACAGTAGTNTATGCCGGGATAAATGAAAAGGTCCTTGAGTTATGCCAGGGAGGTCCACGGGTTATGCCGGGATAAAAGAAAAGGTCCTTGGGTTATGCCAGGGAGGTCCACGGGTTATGTTGGGATTAAAAGAAAAAAGTTCCTTGGGTTATGCCAGGGAGGTCCACGTGTTATGAATATCTTTAAGTTGGCCTTTAAATAATAAACGAGATGAGCCTCGCCAAACAAAAATGTATAAATTGCGGGGCCTCATTTTAATACTTAGAGAATTTCACGGCCTCCCGCAAAATTAATAACGCGTTAGTCACTTTAGGCGCGCTTTTTAATAATTTTACCTTCTTAAATACGGGTGTGCATTTCATACAGAGATTCTAACTAAAAGCGGTTAAATAATTCTAAGGATAACATGAATTAAAATCAGATTTTGCCAAATATAGCAGTTGAGCGACCGTGCTAGAACCACGGAACTTGGTGCCTACCGTCTTTACCCGCTGCGCAACTGTTATACAGAGTCAAACCCTTTCCTAGATTCGGGATTCAAACTGGTGACTTGGGACACCATAAATCTCCCAAGTGGCGACTCTGAACTTCTTAATAAACGAATCCCGTTTCGATTGTCCTTTAATTGGAAAAACTCTTTTTATTATACCCTTTGCGGGGTGTAGTAGCGAAAAAGGAGGCGTGACAACGTGGCTTCCCGTGATATTTTATTTCTTCTTCTTCTCCCGGCCTTCGGCGCGTTGAGCTCTTCTGGCATTATTCCAATGGCGTTGGCGTGTGTTTCCACGGATCGTGACAGTATGGTGAGCGGGCTCCCGAGATCGGATGTCGAACAATGATGCCGCGACGTGGTTTCTTCCGGGGAATTTCTTCGAATCTCTTCATCGGGACGGGCCCGTGCGTGAGTGCCTGTGAGGACTTGGGGTCCTGACTTCCCTAGGGAATTTCGTTGTTTCTGAGTTCCGCGAAATGAGTCCCGGGATCGTATCTACGGGAGACGGTTGTCGTAGGAATCTCCGCGAGCGTGGGTCGACATTTTCGATAATGTCCTCTAGCATCCTTACCATTGCAGGATAGGTCGTTGCTCCGTCGTAGCCTGATACCTTGGATGCTGGCTCGAAGCGAGTTAACATTTTGGGTGATGTCGCGCCAAGAGTCTCCGAGCGGCTCTGTAGCTGAGAGGTAGCCAAGCGTTGTTCCTGCAACATTTCAAAAATAACATGAAGATCAACTTCCCGTTCTACCGTGGCTGGGATTTTTCGGGTTTCTGTCGGACTTCGTTACCCCGCCATGCAGCATATGAATCCATATCCACTTGGACCGATCTAGATGCGTTATTGGGGTCCTGCGGTGTCGCGCCAGCCGTTAGGGTGGCCACATTGTTTTCCTTGCGATTTGTGGGGTTATCGTCCTCGATTTCCCTTATCGAGCTGACCATTAACCTGAAATCGAAAGGTCTCGGGCAAGAAAAAGTGTGAGAGATATCGTGCGTTTAAGTGACGAAACTAGCAAGAAAATAATCACTATTATTTTTAGCCCCACAGTGGGCGCCAAACTGTTTACTGTGAAAATGGTAACAACAATTAAATTTGTAAATGGGATTCTAAAAATATGTGATCTATTCCCGAACTAGTTTGAAAGGGTGATTAGTGCTAAATGTGGAGTAAAAACAGTAAAGATCGAGCTAGCTAGAAACGATAATCGAACCAATAAGGGACGTTCCCGGGCTTAGGACAAGCCAGTAGATACCTCGGGACCAGGCCTCGAGCCTACCTCGGGCCTATCGAAGATAACCTTATCGAGGGTAATCGGGAAGGGGATAACAGATAAGTATATGCGTATAAGGCTTTATACCGTCAATATTGAGCTAAATGACGAAGAACAAATGAAGAACAATAAGATGTTAGGGCGACCTCGGGGTCGAAGAACACTAAAAATTTAGAAGAAAGAGAGAGAGAGAGAGAGAGAGAGAGTCCTTCACAAGGTGGGGTGAGTCCCCCTTATATAGGCGAGGGGACTCAATAAAACATGCATATATTATTTATAAGAATAGAAAGATGGGACGGCCTATCGCTCTTCATCTCAGTAGGTTACAAATACACCGGCCCTGTCAGGTGTAGCCATGCGCTCCGGAGTCATCTTCTCTTACCCCTGACCTCGAACCCTGCTTCCTTTGATTCGGACCTTGACGAGCCCGGAGGCCGAGAATTCGATCACAACCTTCCATCCTCGGGATCTCGAGGGAGGCTTCCCGAATTATCTTGATAGCGAAAATCAAGTCTTCTGATTTTTACCGCGTAAAGAATAGTCGAGCCCCGACGACAAAACATGTACGCATGTATCAACTATTTAAAGAAATCATTCTGGTTACATCAAGAATACTTTGTGTCTCGTACGAGCTCTACACTTACAATCCTACTGGAAACAGCTTAAGAGCCTAAACGTAGGAGCATCTCGAATACTCGGGGACTATCATCGAAAATCCGAAATTATAAGACCTCAAAGAAGCACCCCCACGAAACAAAGGCCAAGGCCAATATTCTCGGGGACTAACTTCTCGAACAAGTTCGGAATGTTATCGGGAAACAAGTCCAAGTAACGTACCCGAAGGCTATGGCCATACTAAAGACTACGGTCATATAAAGGCTACAGCGAAATAATGCGGCTCGGAGACGTCCGACTTCCGCTATAAATTAAAGGCCTTCAAACACTTTGTAAAAACTGGTTAAATCAGGCTACGCTCGGCAAAAGCAAAAATACAAAGGGCTTCGATAAATTCAGCCCTCGAAAATTCCAAGGGTTTCGTTCACATCGACCCTCGGAAATACCTCAAGAGATGTTCGATTATGTTTACACAAACAAATCACTAATAAGGTTCCAATTTGTCAAACCTTCGAAAAACCTACGGGTGCAAAAAACGCATGCTAAGGCATAATTAAAATTTCACTAAGTCTTTTAAGCCGAAATGAGGGAAAATTATCTAGCCATTCAAAAAGCCCAAAAGCCAACTTAAAGAGCCTAAGGGTCGATTTATAAGAGCTCAAGGGCCAACTAAAAAGAGCCTAAGGGTCGATACATAAGAGCCTAAGGGCCAACCTCGAAAAGCTTAAGGTCCTAAAACTTATAGTTCGAGACTCCGCTTTCATTTCGACCCGGACTCGAGGTTCACAATATCCTGAGCTCACAACGAATTGGTTTAGACTCAGCTCAAAAATTATTATACCTATCGATAAAGATCTAAGGGTTTATAATACCGCGAACCAATCCTCAGAATAATCATTCAAGCGAAGTTTTCCATAAATAAAGGCATTGTTGAATAAAAGCAATGTTAAAGAAGAGATAAATGGTTCCCTCCCGTATCTCCAAAAGATGATTGCAGGAAATATTTACACAAGGAAAGCTTACAAGGAAACAAAATAAAGTAACCTAAAACTACTTCGAGGTCACATCCTTAGCAGCTGCATCTTCAGGAGCCTCGCCCTCGGGGACTTCATCCCTGTCTCCTTTACTCTCAGAGACACTGGCTGAATCATTTTCATCAGAAAGCAGAACGGCCGCCTCTTCTTCCAAATCTTCTCCACTTCAATATCGGTTGAAAGATCAAAGCTGCGAGCATGTATCTCCTCGATGGTCATCCTCCGGGATTGTCGCCTAGCATGGTCAAGGGCACTTGATAATTTAGCCTCCGCCATAGAAGAGATCTCCCTTGCCTGAGCATTAGCTGCTTTGGAATCGGCTCGATACGAATTTATAATTGCCGCAGCATCGGATTTGGCCTTGGCCAGCTCAGCAGCAGATCTTGCTTTAAGCTCCTGTCCTGAGGACTGCGAAATTAAAAGCCGCCATAACTCCCCTCTTTCTTAGCATAAAAATCGAGAAAGATCGCCCTTTTATGGAGCACCATAGCCTTCATTAAAAAGGAGGAAAGACAGATTCAGAACAGCTAAAGCAAAGGCGCAGGCGAAAACTCCCTCATCAAAAACGATAGAAGCATCGGGGTCGGGGCCATCTTCAAGCCCTGCGAGACATTCTTGAAAGATGTTATGCCCTTCATGGCTTGCTTCCAAGAGGAGAATCATCCACGTTGATCACCTCGATAGATCCACTCGGGGTATTCTCTTTTTATTTGAAGAGGATCCACTCGGGGAATTCTCTTTTATTTGAAGAGGCTCGGGGTCAGGTCGTTCGGCCTCGCCCTCATAATGATCTCCTGAGCGAGGTGTTTCTTTCTGGATGATGTTTCGGGGACTTTGTTTGAACAACCTTCGGAGATTTCTTTGGCTCTGGAATGAGCCACATCAACTGCTACTATTTCGGTAGGCTTCGAAGCATCGGCATTCTTTCTTTTACAGTTTACCAGCCGGCAACCATCATCTTCTTCTTTCTCCTGGTCCCGAAGATGTTGGGCCGTTTCTAGAGATAAGGCCGCTGCATCTGCCTTAGGCTTTCGCTCCATGCCGACCTCAATTCAACAGCGTCTTCAAGACCTACGTGAAATCGAGATCAATGTCCCGTAACAGAAACACTGAAAAACAAACAAGAGAACTCACCATGGTTTTTTGCCTCCCATTGACCCTTGGCCAGATCTCGCCAGCAATACTCCGAGTAAGAGGAGGCAGAGGCCAGCTTTTGGGCCCAGTCCTCGAGGTCCGGGACCCCACCGGGTAACCAAGCAGCGGCTACACCATCGTAAAGAGGTTAGATGAAAAAAAAATATAATGTCGGGGAAAAGAAAAGAAAGCAGGGTATACTCATGTTTCCTGTTCCACTCCTCGGGGAACGACATCCAATCAGCAGAAATCAGATCGGAGGTCTTGACTCAGACAAACCGGCTCATCCACCGACGGTCTTTGTCCTCATCTATGCTAGAGAAGAGGGATTTTAAAGATCAGCATTGCAATTTTATCAAGCCCGCACGATAAAGTCAGGGACTGTACAACCTGATCAGATGATCGAGGGTAAAAGACATTCCCTCGATTTGGTTCGAAAAGAACCTGATTAAGTAAACGATTCTCCAGAAGGAGGAGTAGATCTGGCCGAGTGTAACTCGGTATCATTGGCAAAAGTCGAGGATAACTGGGTCTATGGGACCCTGAGCCGGAATTTTAGGGCCCAACATAAACGGGTAAGTATATACACTCAAGTACCCCGCTTTATATGTGGTGATGTCCTCCTCAGAGGAAGGAATCACTATTTCCTTATTGTCTCATTTGCAATCCTCCTTTACTTTCTTGAGCTCTGCCTTGGTCACCAAACAAACATATCGAGACATGGGCTCGCATCGGCCTGGTGTCGAAACAGGTTTTTCGATTTTGAAATCGGATTTTATCTCACACGGTGGTGGGATGCATTCCTCGATACGAGGTGGCACTACCGGTTTACTCTTGGTCGATCGAGAAGATGAAGGAGCTTTCTCCTTTTGAGGAACAAATTTAGAAATTTTAGCCATCACTATGCGGTAGATCCAAGAAGATGAAAAATGTTGTTAGTGAAGAGAAGGGAGAGCTCAAGGAAATTAAAAAAGTCTAAATGAGACTACGAAAGCAATGTGGGAATAAAGTTTGTAAGGTTGTGGGATCTATCTATTTATAAAGGTCATTTAAGCGTGCTGAGGAAGCCAAAAGGCCGAGCGTCAGCCGCCTCCAATTAATGATTTTGGGAATCGTACAAAAAGCAACTTTTCAGTCACTTCAACCACTTATGTCATGATATTGCCATCAGTACCGAGGCATCGGGAATTAATTTGTCAAAAATCGTTAAGGGCAGCCAACAAGTCGAGTTCGAGCAAACACTCACTCGACTATTGAGCCCGAGGGTTACCCGTGTTCGAGCAAATTCTCACTCGGGGACTATCTATAAAGCCTAAGGGTAACTTTATTTTGAGTTCGAGCAAACACTCACTCGACTATTAAGCCCAAGGGCTACCCGAGTTCGAGCAAATTCTCACTCGGGGACTATCTATAAAGCCTAAGGGTTATCTTTATATAAAGTTCGAGCAATCACTCGCTCGACTACTAAGCCCGAGGGCTATCTGAGTTCGAGTAAATTCTCACTCGAGGACCACGAAAAGGTTTAAGGATTAGCTTCATTTTGAGATCTTTCTCTCACCCAACTCGAGCTCGGGGATCGTGATGTTTGGGGTTCGCATTTAAGCTCAACTCGAAAATTAACGAAACCTCGAGGGGTAATATATTAAAAATCTAAGGATTTATTACGTTCTGAGCTTGATATTTGGGCTAGCTATTGAAACCATCTCATCAAAGTCTTTTACGGATAAAGATAGAACAACATTCAGCACGAACCAGAAGGGATACAAAGGGATCCTTTTTTGCTTCCAAGAAACATTTACAAATTACAGCTATGGAACCCAAGAAGGATGCTTTCACAGGAGCAAAGAAAAAAAAACAATAGCCAAAGAACCTAATCCACTTTAAAGACTACGTCCTCGGGAGCATCGTCTTTCCTCGAAGACATCATTCTAGATCTTGGGAAGGTATATATGGGATAGGAAACCCTCGATAAAACTAGATATATCTCCAGCAGCCGAGATCGAACATTCCGATGAAGTTTTGGGCCACAATACATTAAGAAAGAACAGGTAAAAGGAAGAGGCAAAAGGGGGGTGCAAGGTGCACAAGCAACAGTTCGAGAGTGGTCACCCCTGGAACTCTGTTCTGGTGTGGGATGCAAAAGTTAGTAGATGATAGTGCCACCTCATTCCATGGAAAGCAAAGGGAATGAAGCGCCACACCAGGTTGAAGATAAAAGGAGATGAGCAGCAGTGTAAAGTTCGCATATCTTCTGATACGGAAGGGACCCGGTGCCTTTCTCCCATTGTCTCGAGCCGAAACTCTGAAAAAGGAAGCCTTGGTGTAACTGGTAATGTCGCTGCCATGTGACCTTGTGGCCACTGGTTTGAACCATGGAAATAGGTGGTTAGAGGAAGAGGTAAAGAAGGGAAAGGACTAAAGGTAGATGAAGAAGGAATAAGTGTAGTTGTTTTCCAGCAAAGCAACCTCCTATTTATAAAAAACCGACGACCGAACCAGCGGCACAAGTGGCCGACAAAGGCTGAAATGTATTTTACGTTTTGGGGAAGCACAATGACATGACATTTCCGGTCACTTCAAACGCCTACGTCACAGCCATGACATCGTCACAAGTGGTTTGGGTGAATCGAGGTTCAAGTTGTTTCTTATCATCTTCTAAGAAATGCGGGGACTATCTGTATACGGTCAAAATCGATGAGCATGATTTTAAAGTCTTAAATCGAGCTATGGGTCCGAGTCCGGCAGACTCGAAGTGGAGGTCAGATCCGGCTGAGGGACATATACCTCGAGGAAGCTGATCGAAGGCCTGGCACGGCCTACATCGAGGGCAGCATAATCTCAAAGTCAATCAAGAAAGAGCAGGAATTTCTCAAGGGCATGTGGACCAGGGCATAAGATTAGAGATAAGACTTGTACGAAATGGTACAGGTCCGTACAAGGTTGTTATACACCTGTACCAATAGAATTCTTTACTATAATTTGGAACGCACTCTATTGGGGTTTTCTCCTCCTATAGAAAGGGGACCTCAATCATTTTGTAAGATCCATCTCACATTATTCACTGCAATAGAACATTCTACTCTGCCTTCCTTGTTTAACGTGCTCAACAATTTTCTTCAGCTTTATTGTCTTTACTTTATTGTTCTTACTTTATTGTTCTTAGCTGACCTCGAGGTCCCTGGGATAATCGAGCTCGAGGCCCCTATTGCCCCAACAACACTGATTTGGCTCACCTTTTCTTCTTACTTAAGCTTAATATTACTTGCATAATCACTAGTATTAGAATATATCACATATCTTTAAAATCACAAATTATCTTTAATTGTTACCTACATTTTTTGAGGTAAACAATTGAGTTCAGTTGCTTTCTTGGGTCACGTTGTATCAGCAGAGGGTATTCAGGTGGATCCTAAGATGATTGAGGCCGTTAAAAATTAGCCTAGACCTACATCAGCTACAGAGATCCGGAGTTTCTTGGGATTGGCGGGTTATTACCGTCGGTTTGTGGTGGGGTCTTCATCTATTTGCGGCCCGAATGACCAGGTTGACCCAGAAGTGTGCCCCGATAAGATGGTCGGACGAGTCTGAGGCAAGCTTTCAAAAGCTCAAGATAGCTTTGACTACGGCGCCGATGTTGGTGTTGCCCATAGGTTTAAGGCCCTGTACAGTATATTGTGACGCATCTCGTATTGGACATGGTGCGGTATTGATGCGAGGTGACAAAGTTATTGCATATGCTTCACGGCAGCTGAATATTCATGAGAAGAATTATCTAGTTCATGACTTGGAGCTGGCAGCCATTGTTCACGCGCTGAAGATTTGGAGGCACTATCTATATGGCGTGTCATGTGAGGTGTTCACGGATCATAAGAGTTTGAGTACTTGTTCAAGCAATAGGAGCTCAATTTGAGGCAGAGGAGGTGGTTAGAGCTATTGAAAGACTATGATATCACCATCTTGTATCATCCCGGGAAGGTCAATGTGGTGGCCGATGCTTTGAGTAGGAAGTCAGCTAGTATGGGCAGTCTTGCGTACATTCCAGTCGGTGAGAGGCCGCTTCTATTAGATGCTCAGGCCTTAGCCAATCAGTTCGTAAGGTTGGATATTTCTGAGCCTAGTCGTGTTTTAGCTTGCACAGTCGCTTGGTCTTCCTTGTTTGAGCGCATCTGGGAGCGACAGTATGATGACCCTCATTTGCTTGTCCTTAGGCACACAGTGCGGCACAGTGATGCCAAGCAGGTTATGGTTAGAGATGATGGAGTTTTGAGGATACAGGGTTGTGTTTGTGTGCCTAATGTGGATGGGCTTTGTGATTTGATTCTGGAGGAGGCCCGCAGTTCCCGGTATTCCATTCATCCGGGCGTCGCCAAGATGTATCAGGACTTGCGGCAGCATTATTGGTAGAGGATGATGAAGAAGGATATTGATGCATATGTAGCTCGATGTTTAAATTGTTAGCAAGTAAAGTACGAGCATCAGAGACCTGGTGTTTGCTTCAAAAGATAGAGATTTTTGAGTGGAACTGGGAGCGTATCACTATGGATTTCATTGTTGGACTTCTACGAACTTAGAGGAAGCTCGACATTGTTTGGGTTATTGTGGATAGGCTGACTAAGTCAATGCATTTCATTCCTGTGGCAGTTTTCTATTCTTCGGAGCGGTTGGTAGAGATTTATATCTGTGATCATTCGTCTTCATGGTGTGCCTATGTCTATCATTCCCGATCGAGGTACGTAGTTTACCTCGCATTTCTGGAGGGCAGTACAGCGTGAGTTGGGTACGCGAGACGAGTTGAGCACATCATTTCATCCTCACACGGACAGACAGTCCAAGCGTACTATTCAAATCTTGGAGGATATGCTCTGCGCCTGTGTTATTGACTTTGGAGGTTCTTGGGATCAGTTCTTGCCGTTAGCAGAGTTTGCCTACAACAACATCTATCAGTCAAGCATCCAGATGGCTCCCTGTGAGGCATTATATGGTAGACGGTTTTGATCGTCGGTTGGGTGATTTGAGCTGGGGGAGGCTTGGTTGTTGGGTATAGATTTAGTACAGGATGCCTTGGACAAGGTTAAAATCATTCAAGATAGGCTTCGTACAGCTCAGTCCAGGAAAAAGAGTTATGCTGACCGTAAGGTTCGTGATTTAGCATTCATGGTCGGAGAGAGAGTGTTGCTTCGGGTCTCGCCCATGAAGGGCGTAATGAGATTTGGGAAGAAGGACAAGTTAAGCCCTAGGTTCATCGGGCCTTTTAAAATTCTTGATCGAGTGGGAGAGGTGGCCTACAGACTTGCATTGCCACCAGGCTTATCCGCGGTGCATCCAGTGTTCCATGTGTATATGCTTCGAAAGTATCACGGTGATCCATCCCATGTGTTAAATTTCAGCACTTTCCAGTTGGACAAGGATTTGACCTACGAGGAGGAGCCGGTAGCCATTTTAGACTGACAAGTTCGTCAGTTGTGATTGAAGATTTATCCTTCGGTTCGGGTGTAGTGGAGAGGTCAGCCCATTGAGGCAGCTACCTAGGAGTCCGAGTTCGATATGCGGAGCAGATATCACCACCTTTTTCCCAGCTTAGGTAGTTTTCTATGTCCTTTCGAGGACGAACGGTTGTTTTAGAGGTGGAGAATGTGATGATCCAAAAGGTCATCATGTGTTTTAGAACCCAATTTGGTATTCCGAGGCCTTCAAAACCTCATTTTATTTCTCCTCAATTTGCGTGCGCAGTTTGGGCGCGTTTCCTGAAAGCCTTTATGTGGAAATTTTGGAAAAGTAATAATTTTTGCCTTTAAATGTTGATTTTAGTTGACTTCGGTTAACATTTTCAGTAAACGGACCCGGACCCATATTTTGACGGTCCCGGTAGGTCCGTAGTAAAATATGGGACCTGGACGTATGCCTGGAATCGGATTCGAAGGTCCCTAGCACGAGTAATGAATTTTTGATAAAAATTCTTAGTCTGAAAATCTAATGGTTTAAAGAACGGAGCCCGGTTCAATAAATATTCAAATCATGTCTGTGAAATTTAGTGAAAAACAGAGTTGATTTGATGTTATTCGGCGTCCGGTTGTGAAAATAGGAATTTCAAAGTGTTCTTGAGAATTTTATGTGATTTGGTGTTAAATTCGTAGTTCCAGGTGTTATTTTGGCGATTTGATCGCACGAGGATGTTCGTATGATGTTTTAAGACTTGTGTGCATGTTTGGTTTGGAGCACCCAAGGCTCGGGTGAGTTTCAGATAGGCTTCGGGATGTTTTGAACTTAGGAAAAATTACTGGTATTCTTCAGCTGTGTTGCAAGCGTCAGACCTCGCAATTGCGAGGTGAAGCTTCGTATTTGCGACTACTGTTGAGGTCGCATTTGCGAGGGCCAGCCTATGTTCGCAAATGCGAACAATTCTTCGCATTTGCGAAGTTGATCTGGGCATGGGATTTTCGAATTTGTGAAGAAAATGGTCGCAGTTGCGATTCCCCCTCCGCATTTGCGAACAAAATGTTCGCATTTGCAATAGAAGAAGAAATGCGAAAGGTTTGCGTTTGTGATGCATTTCTCGCATGCGAAGCTCAGGTTGCAAATGCGACATCTGCAACTGGGTAAAAGGGACTTAGACGGGATTTTTCATTCATTCTCCCATTTTTTAAAACCTAGAACACAAGAGGCGATTTTCCAAAGACATTCTTCCCTAAATCATAAGTATGTGATTCTTAATTCATTTCTTTCAATCTTTCACTTCTTTTAACAAGATTTCAACCTAGAATCTAGGATTTTCATGGAGAAATTGGGGATTTTTGGGTAGAAACTAGGGATTTTGAAATTTGGGGAATTAGACCGCAAATTTGGGTCGGATTCCAAAACCAATTGTATATCCGGGCTCGGGGGGTAAATGGGTAATCGGGTTTTGGTCCAAATTTCGGGTTTGGACCAAGGCTTAAATTGAATTATTTGGTTGGTAATTTGGTAGATTCTATTGGTCCGGAGGCTCGTGTGAAGGGAAAAGCGGTGATTGAGCCCTAAGTTTGGCCGTGGGAGCGAGGTAAGTGCTGTGGCTAACCTTAGCTTGGGGGATTAGGTGTTATTTGCTTATTTGATACGTGTTTGGATGTTGAGTACAACATATAGGTAAGGTGACGATTATCTATACGTTGTTGTCGAGTCATAACATGTGAGTGAGTCTTATTCTTGGAAATGTTGTATTTTTGATCATAATTTTCATGCGTAGACTAGTTATTCAATGTGTTGAGAAGTTTCTTATCATGTTTTATGGAATTTGGTATTGATGGGGGTTTTACCCAAAGTTGAGATTGGTATTTTGGAACTAGGAGTTGAAGTAAGACTTGTTATTGCCATTTCTATCTCTCTATTATTGTCGTCTCTGTTTTGGTGAGGTAGAATGATAAAGCACGAAGGGTGATGTCGTGCACATTTCTATTATTGATTATCTGGTGAGGTTGAGAGTAAAAGCACGAAGGGTGATGCCGTGCACATTTCTATTATTGATTATCTGGTGAGGTTGAGAGTAAAAGCACGAAGGGTGATGCCGTGCACATTTCTATTATTGATTATCTGGTGAGGTTGTGAGTAAAAGCACGAAGGGTGTTGCTGTGCATGTTTCTATTATTTATTATCTGGTGAGGTTGAGCGTAAAAGCACGATGGGTGATGCCGTGCATTTTCAGTTTGCTATGTTTACTTGTTATTACCGTTTCAAAGTGTACTAATTGTTTAAATTCCTCTGCTGCTGTGATTCTTTATTTTGGTACCCCCATAGCATGTTCTCCCCTCCCGTTAATTTCTGCTTATCTTCTATTATTGTTATTCTTCTAGCATATTGTTTAACTGCACATGTTTATGTATGTGTCTTGTCCTAGCCTCATCACTACCTCGCCGAGATTAGGCTCGGCACTTACCAGTACATGGGGTCGGTTGTACTGATACTGCACTCTGCACTTTTTGTGCAGATTTCGGTACTGGACCGTGTTGACCCGAGTTGAGTTGCTGCTTTCAGACCCACAGGAGATCCAAGGTAGATCTGCCGGCGTTCGTAGACCCTGGAGTCCCCTTCTAGTTATTCTAGTTTACTGTTTCTTTTAAATTCAAAGAAAATTGTACTTTCTTTCAGCTAGTATTTATAGTGACTCTTAGAAGTTTGCGAATTGTGACACCAGTTTCTGGGTAGTTGTGTATAAGTACTTAGGTTATTATGAAATTCTGCACTCTTTAATCTGTTTTGGTTTAATTGCTGTTATTCACTGATTTGGTCAAGGGTAAGCGTATTAAATCTTTAATTGTTGTCTTGCCTAGCATCCGAAAAGTTAGGCGCCATCACGGTCCCGAGTGTGGGAAATCCGGGTCGTGACACCTTTGTACAGCCTTTACATTATCCATTATCGTGATATCCTCGATATCTTTGATCTTGTCGGGGTTGACCACGATTCCTCGGTTGGACACCATGACCCCAAGGAATTTACCTGATCCAACTCCGAACAAGTACTTTTCTGGATTCAGCTTCAAGTTGTACTTCTTCAATATACTGAAAGTTTCCTGCAAATGCTTTAAATGGTCCTCTACTCGCAGGAGCTTAACTAACATATCTTCAATGTAAACTTCCATGGATTTTACTAGTTGTTCTTCGAACATTCGGTTTACTAGGCGTTGGTATGTCACACTGGCATTTTTAATCCAAATGGCATTACGTTATAGCAGTATCTGCCATACTTGGTGATGAAAGAGGTCTTTTCTTGATCATCCGGGTTCATTCGTATTTGGTTGTACTTGGAGGCATCGAGAAAACTAAGGATCTCGTGGCCGGCCGTGGCATCATGCGATCAATGCTAGGCAAAGGGAAAGAGTCTTTAGGGCATGCTTCGTTTAAATCTTTATAATCCACACACATTCTTAGTTTGTTACCTTTTTCGGAAACTACTACTATGTTTGCTAACCATTCCGGGTATTTGACCTCCCGGATAGACCCTATTTTAAGGAGTTTAGTTACCTCATCCTTGATGAAGGCATGTTTGGTCTCGAACTGGGGTCTCTTTTTCTGCTTTACCGGATGGAACTTCGGGTCTAAGCTCAGCTTGTGAGCAGTGATCCCCAGCGGGATCCCTGTCATATCGAGATGGGACCAAGCAAAATAATCCATATTAGCTATAAGAAATTGAATGAGCTTTTTCCTCTGCTTAGGAGTTAGAGCCCGTTTGGATTAGCTGATTTGAAGTAGTTGATAAGCATTAGGTGCTAAAAAGCACTTTTAAGTGCTGAAACTGATTTAATAAATAAGCAATTACGTGTTTGGGTACAAGTACTGAAATTGATAATAAGTTGCTGCAGTATTTGATAAAAAAGTGCTAATAAGCTCTTTCTCTATTAAAATGACTTAAATAACCTTAGAATTGTTTACACTTATAAGGGCATAATTTCTTCAAAATTTTAGATTCCACATCGATTCAAATACAAAATATTCTATTTGTCATTTTATATTAAATACAACTGTGCTTAGACAAGACAATTTTTATGATAAATATAATATATTTTATGATAAGCATATAATCATAAGTTAAAATAATTAATAAATTGACAAAAGTTACTCAGCAAAAAAATAAACCTAAATAGAACAAATTATTTGAAGAGAAACAAACATTGTCTTCATCGCCACAACACTTAGAAAGCAATACACCCAGTCAAACTTAAAGTGCTTATAAGCTAAAATTCATAAGCGAGGGGACAAGCTTATGGCTTTTGGCTTATTTTTACTTATGCTTGCATTCCAGCTTATAAGCTTAGCCAAACACCCTCTTAACCATGTGTCCAGGTATACCTATCGATCGTGCTGATGTTCGATCAGCACGACCTACTCCAGCTCTTCGACCGTTGATTTGGTAGCGTCGGCATCATCGAGAGCTATAAAGGATCGAGAAACCCCGTAATCGTCATCTTCGTCAATCCCTTGCTTGTCCGGTTGGGTCGAGGCTGGCATCGGTGAGTGCAATTTAGCTTCATGTTTTGCTTTCGAACCTGAGTCCTTTGTCGGTGAGATTGTTGATATCAGAATTACTTCATCGACAACAAATATCTCCTTTGCGGCGGGTTTCTCCCTTAAACCATCTTTATCCCTTCTGGTGTTGGAAATTTTAATACCTGATGAAGGGTCGAGGGAAAATCCCCGATGTTGTGGATCCATGGCCTCCCGAACATGGCATTGTACCTCATGTCCCAGTCGATCACATAAAACTTGGTCTCCTGGGTGGTACCCGCTACGTTTACCGGTAACTTTATTTCTCCCTTGTTAGTTTTGCAAGCCATGTTGAATCTATTTAGCACTCGGGTCGAAGGCAGGATTTGGTCCTGTAGGCCGAGTTGTTCTGCGACCCTCGATCGAATGACGTTGGCCGAACTACCTGGATAAATTAACACACGTTTAACTCGAGTTTTATTCATGAGTACAGAAATTACCAGTGCATCGTTATGGGGCTGCATGATTCCTTCTGCATCCTCATCGTTGAAACATAAAGTTCCTTCTGGTACGTAATCTCAAGTCTGTTTTTCCCTTGTGATTGACACTTTGGTGCGCTTTATCATCGGACGTTGAGGAACATCGACCCCTCCGATGATCATACGAATGACATGCTGAGGTCCGTCTTGCTCGTTTTGTTTGTTGGAATCCCTGTTTCTGAAATGATTCTTGGCTCGGTCGCTCAAAAATTCCCGAAGGTGCCCGTTGTTGAATAACCAGGCTACATCTTCTCTCAACTGTCGATAATCCTCTATTCTATGGACATGTGTGCCATGATACTTGTATATTTGGTTGGGATCCCTTTAGGCTAGATCAGTTTGTAAAGGCCGACGCCACTTGGTATCTTTGATGCGTCCGATAGCCGATACAATGGCAGCTGCGTCAATATTAAAGTTGTACTCCGACAATCGTGGTGCTTCTTTAGGTCCGATAGGTCTGTCGAAGCCGTTCTTGCTCATGAGCCCTCGAGAGCTCTGGCCTCGATCACTTCTCCTTTCGTATAGTGCAGAATGTCGCCCAGATCCGTTGTTCCTTCGATCTCCATTGTACGGCTGGTATCTTTCTCTGTTCAACCTCGATTCTCGGTCAATATCCCTCTTGATTCCATCGAAGGGTCTGATAGTATAAACGGACCCGGAAGGAGCCCCAAGTTGATTGTCTTTGACCCTGATCTTTTATTGGTACCGATTATGCACATGGGCCCAAGTAACAGCAGGATACTCTATTAGATTGTGCTTCAACTGCTGCAAAGCCACCGAACTTCAAATGTTGAGTCCTTGGGTGAAAGCTTGAACAGCCCAATCATAATCGACCGGTTGTAGATCCATCCATTACACTTGGAATCGGACACGAATTCCCTGAGCATTTCATTGTCCTTTTGCCTTACCTTGAAAAGGTCCGATTTCTTGGTTTCGACTTTGATGACCCCGGCGTGTGCCTTTATGAAAGAGACTTCAAGCATAGCAAATAAGTCAATAGAATTAGGTGGTAAATTATGGTACCATATCATAGCTCCCTCTGACAGGGTCTCTTCGAATTTCTTTAGCAGGACAGATTCGATCTCGTCATCCTCTAGGTCATTCCCTTTGATTGCACATGTGTAAGAGGTGACATGTTCGTTTGGATCGGTTGTTCCATTGTACTTAGGAATCTCGGGCATGCAAAATTTCTAGGGGATCGGTTTTGGAGTCGCGCTTGGGGGGAAAGGTTTTTGCATGAACTTTTTGGAGTTCAGTCCTTTCAATAAATTCTGTCTCTTTCGATTTCCTTGAAACAGATTCGACCATGTGAACAACTTCCTGGGATGGCTCGGGCTCGATCATAGTCGGTGGGTGATTCTGGTTTTGGAGCTGGGCGATCGCTGCCTGTTGAGCCTGCAACATTTCGAAGATCACCCGTAGGCTGATCCCGCCATTTTTGCCGCCATCAGTGCTTTGAGTAGCTGATCGAACATCTTGGCAGATTCTGCCCTCGTGATCGATAGCAAAATTTGCATTAATGGCCATATATGAGCTTATGTCAATTGGATCTACAGTTGGAACTCTATCGAGGCCAATCGGGGGTATGTCATTTCCTGGTGCTAGGTTGTCATTTTCGCGGTGGCGGCTGAAATCATTGTCAACGTGTAGATGTGCTGACTGAGAGTTTGAAATTTTGGTCCTGTAATGAAAGATACTTCAAAGAACAAGTGTAAAATAGTGTGTGTTACGAAAGTTTGTACCAGGTAATCACTATTATCCTCAGCCCCATGGTGGGCGCCAAACTGTTTATCCTAAAATCGGATAACAATTGAATTTATACGTGGTTTTAAAGATACGTGATATAACTTGGTATAAATTAAGAAAATAGATTAATATTGAAATTGACGATAAAAGAATAAATGCAAACCACACGAATCGAATAACCTTGGCCCTCGAGTTCAATCACCCTTGAACCAAAGATGTTTCAACAGACATATGAATGGAGTAAAAAGATAATAAAAGCTAGAAACTGACAATATATTGCTTTATGTTGCATAAAAAAAGTTATCTTTTACAAATGATCAGACCCCCTTTATATAGTAGGGGAGTCCTACTCTTGGTACAATTCTATATGAGGTAAGAAATCTCATGATTAGCTAATCAATTAGCCTCTTCTTGATATGTGCTGGGATTTTCGCCGTGATTCTCGACCGATTGCGGATATTTCGGCTTTCTGTGATTTGGCTCGGTAAGTTTCCCTCGATCTTGCTCGATCTCCATCTTGATCGGTCTCTGGGTCAGGAGCTCGACGATCTAATTTTGCACCATGGTTCGATATAATACGAGGTCGAACCTTAACCTATCATATTCCAGTCTCGATTAGTCACACAAGGGGCGAGCTAGGTTTTGACCGTATACACAAGTACAAGTACAATAGTAACGTCCTTACAACACATGTACAGGAGCATAAAGTGAATATAACCTTTACCGTTTATCAAATATCTTGCCAAATAACTGAAAGTGTTAAAGTTCGGCCTAATATATTCCTAAATCAATTTCAATTATATAACTTCAATTAATTAAGCTAGATAATTGAGTTCAAATAATTCAAATAATACATGATAGAATCCTTAGTCTACTCGGACATAAACATGATTTAGCTACGTACGGACTCTCGTTACCTCGTGCGTACGATGTACCCACAACTAGTAGCACATAACAATTTGATACCTACGGGGTAGTTTCCTCCTCACAAGGTTAGACAGGAGACTTATCTCGCTCCGAAGTTCCATAACCGGCTCCAACTCATCTATAACACCTCAAACCGATGCCCATCAACCAGAAACTAGTCAATCAACATGCAAACCAATAAAAATATACTCCAACACCCATAATTAATTAATCTATAACGACTCCCAACTCCGCTCGAAAAGTCAACAAAGTTAACAATTGGGCCCACGTGCCCGGATTTCGAGTATTTTTGAAGATAAACATTACCCATAACCCCACAAACTAAAATATATAATTTATCCAAATTCTATGTCCAATTTCATGGTCAAAATCCCAAATTACCAATTCTAGGTTTCCTTCTAAAATCCCAAATTTCTTACAAAAACTCATGTTTAAATCCATATATTGACCATATATTTAACTTACAACATGTGGGAATCAGTTACCTCATGATAGATGATGAAAATGGCACTCAAAAATCGCTCCCAAGGCCGGCTCCAAAGAGAGAAATGAGATGAAATGATCAAAAACCTGATTTTTACGAAGTGTTCTGCCGAACGATCCTTTTTATCAATCGCGAAGGCCAACCAGCCTCGCCCATGTAATTACTCTATGCAAATGCGGGGTTGTTCTCGCGATCGCGAAGCACAGCCTACACAGGCCTCCGCGAACGCGAGCCCACTATCGCGAATGCGAAGGCCAAACATAGCCATAAGAGATTCCTCTTCCGCGATCGTATAGCACAACTCTCCCATATAGGTCTGTCTCCACAACTCGCCGCATTCGTGACTCTGCCCACGCGAACGCGAGGAACAACCTGTTACAGCTCTGTGATCGCGACTCCTTTTACGCGATCACGTTGAACAAAAATGCCACCAGTCCAGTTAGCCCTTCGCGATTGCAACCACCCTTCCGCGATCGCGATGCAAACCCTACACTCCAGAAACCAACAGTGATAAAACAAGGGCAGTTTGTGCGAAACCATCCTGAAACACTCCCAAGGCCCCCGGGACCTCGTCCAATCATATCAAAAGTCCCAATACCTTATCCCAACTTATTCAAAGTCTCGAAACACCGCGAATAACATCAAAATCATGAATCGACGATCAAAATCCTTCTTTCAACTTTTAAACATTCAAACTTCGGCGAACGCGTCTGAATCATACTTAAACATTCCAGAATAACGCCATGCTTTACATACAAGTCACAAATAATGATAAGAACCTATTTCAAGGCTCGGAACCCCAAACAGACATCGATAACACCAAAGTCTACTTCAAATCATACTTAGAAAATTCTAAAACATTCAAAATGCCATCTTTCCACAATAAGTGCCAATTTGAACCTTCAAATTCCGATTCCGAGGTCGTTTACTCAAAAGTCAAACCTTAGATAACTCTTTCAACTTAAAGTTTCTGAATTCAGAATTTTCCTTTCGAATCAACTCCAAACTTGAAATTCAATTCCAACTACGCGTACAAGTCATAAAACATGAAGTGAAACTACTCAAAGCCTCAAATTGCCAAACGACGCGCTAGAGCTCAAAACGACCGATCGGGTCATTACAGCCAAACAAGAGGTTAAATTTCTTGAACCCCTTGTTTTAGAATTTTTTCCAATGCAATTGGATACCATGGCGGATTGTAACATGTGGAACAAAATCAATGCGCAAACTAGGAATTGCAATACGTATGTGGACAACTTTTCCTCCCTCATTTAGTAGGAGCATATTCCTTTCGTCCGGAAAGATTGCCATTTGGAATAACTTGTCTATATCCATGTTTTTGAGGAGAATGAACGAATTACTAGTCCTCAGGCTGGTTTTTCTTTTGTATATACATACATGTTTACTCGAATTTGTTTCGATCATCGATTCCGTTTTCTTGGATTTTTACAAGCCCTTCAAAGTGTGTTTAGTTCAAGTAAATCCTAGCATTTGGAGGCTTATAGCCCGTGATTTAGCAGGGATGGGCTAGACTTTTTTTTTGAACCTACTTAAAAATGAGGCTTTTAAGTCCGGCCCGAGTAAGTCCGTGGCCCGTAAGGCTTGACTGAGGCTGGGCTGGACCGGCCCGTGGGCCTAATAAAAATATATATTTGAAATATATAAAATATAAAAATTATACGACACAAAAAATATCAATAAGAGTATCCAAGATTAATATTAAGCTGATCATATTAAAAGATCAAAGTCTTAAAATGTTAATTAGTTTTAAAAATTTAATTATTCTTAACATTTAACTAACTAATATTGCATACGAATTGTAGATATGATGAAAGTGAAGATCTTAAGACAACCTTCTCACAAGGGGATTCAAAGGTGTTTGATGAAGATGATGTGTTGGATATCCCGTAAGCATATTGACATTCTCTTGAATAGTTTGTGTTGAGTTTTGACTTTAAGTGAATGAAATATTAGTCTTATCTTTTACATTTTTAGTGTTTATCATATGTTGGAACAGTATAAAAAGTTATTAACTTTTGTAAAATTTTTCCAATAATTTTTTTTGGACTTTTAAATATTTATCTTTTCTAGGTTAAAACTTAAAGAAAAAATATAAAATTATATTTTACAAAATGATAAGGCCTACTAAAATATGGGCTAGCTCAGCCCAGCCCGTCAATTGCTAAAGCCCACGTGGGCTGGGCTGGGCTTGCCCGACCCCGCCCATATTGACAGCTCTAGCTTATAGCGTGCCTGTGGTAATTGTCGACTTGATTGAGGTAGTGTTTTCACTTTAATACATTCCCCATCTGCGCTCCTCAAAACTTTTTCGGGGTGGAGTTTTCACTATTTACAAACGTGACAAGAGTGCTATTATGAACATAAAGGATGATCATAATCTGAAATAATATGACATGTTTGTGGTCGTTGCTCTCCGTGATTTAGTTCCTGCAGAGATCATTAGTTTCTGGAGAAGCGAAACAATAAATGTAAGTATTTTGTTACTACTGCAATTTCTTCATATGCAATTTCTGCATCTCTAATAGCTGCTTCCTCAGCATCCCGAGCAGCTTTACTCTGAGTTGGGATGCCTCTTTCGCAGCCAAATCTACATTATCATCATCTCCGTCCATATTTTCTTTGGTTGAGGATTGCGCAGCCTTCTCTATATTCTCGGGGGTATGGTTGCACTTCTTTCCTAGAAGATCGAGTCATGCACCAATCTAACCTGTAGCATGCGCACAGTCAAAGAACACCAAACGTAAAAAGAGAAAAATAAAATAAAAAGAAAATTCCTGAATTAGCACTACAACTATTTCAAACACTATTGATTGCCAATCCCCGGCAACAACGCCAAAATTTGACGAGCGCAGAACACACATATAAATATGCTCGCTAGTCAAATATAGTATAAAAATATCGTTTCCACAGTGATTGGAGTTAAACAGTATATCTGTAGTTTATAGCTCGATTGCTATTCAAGATGATTAACAGTTGAGAATTGTGTGATTTAAACTAAAATTTACTAAGATTCTAAAGTATTGTCTAATGACAATCGACGCAAGTATGAGCAAAAACGTTATCAATTGGAATAATATAGGATTTATAGGATAGGTGCAAGACAATTATTTGGGATATTACTCTAGATAATTCACTTCAAATGTTCAAGCGAATCTCTCGAATTCACTTGGTTATAAATTCAATTGTTTAGTAGAAACTCCTCTCTCGATTAAGTCTCAACCTCACAAGATGAACCAATTTAAGCTCATGAAAATATGCAAGAATTCGTAGTGGATTGGTCTTTAGGAGAACCTCTCTCGATTATCCTCCTAACTAGGTTTAATCAACAATTCAACTACGACTACTAAGAAGAATTACTAAATTCACCCAACGAAATAGAGTGCAACGATATCACAAGTAATGTCTCTCTCGATTACATTAACTAGTAAACATAGATGCAATAATTAAAACATCCAAAATGATTCAATACATAAAAAATAGAGTTAATTATCCACAAACAAGTATCAAAACACCAAATCCATCAAACCCTAAAGAGAAAAACTCCATAGATATGGAGCAATTCATCACAAATATGTCTAAAGTATAGAAAAACATGAAATGATCCAAACTCTTGTCTTGAGTGAGAATTGAATGATGAATTCCTCATGCTTTTTCTTCTCCACATCCTCCTTAGCTTCCTTAGGTCTAAGATGTGTCAAAAGTCCTTAAAATAATGTTTTTACATATATATATATATACTAAATAGGGTCGGGCCCATACGAATACACCTTTTCCTGCGCGAAATAGGATTCTAGCTCTGTAAAAATGCACAGGCGTGCCGCATGGGGAGACGCGCCACGCAGGGAAGTTGTGGGAAACTTCAAAGAGCATGTAATTTAACAAGGCGGCTAAACTGGGCAGCTGCAGCGCGCCACGTGCCGCCCCACACGCCGCGGCTGAGGAATTTTCTCAGAGTAAATGTTTTTTGTCAATTTCTGAGGTTCAGACGTGGTTCTTGACCCCCTAACGCAATCTCGGCTTAATCCCTTGGGCTTTTACTCAGACTTCAAAGCTCCAAATAGCTCGAATCAGCTCCATAACATCTACATCACTCGGAATCACTCCTACAAGGCATAAAACAAGCAATTAGTGCAAAACACTAGCGATTAAAGCTCAAACTCATTTTAAGTGCATTAAATTGGAGGGCAATAAGCGTCTAAAACACAAGATTATAGCCTACTATCAGATCGCAGAGCTTTGGGCAGTGGTACTACGCGAACGGGAAGGTTGTATCGCGTTCGCGAAGAAGGAAGGAGGGGTGTCCTGGAAGCCACGCGTTTGTTCAACGCAATCGTGTGACCAGGCTCGCGATCGCATGACCAAGCTCGCGATCGCATAGCATTATGTCCCCGTGCATCGCGTTCATATTTGGGGTTCTACGTTCGGGAAAGGTTATTTTGGCAGCTCTTATTTTTTGCTTCGGGATCGCGGAGAGGAGCTTCTAGGCAGATTATAAAATTTCAAAACGAGGGTTGGAGTATTATTTCACATTTGGACTTTGGGAGCTCAAATTTAGGTGATTCTTGGAGAGAGTTTCAAGGAATTGATTGGTGTAAGTGATTATAACTCGGATTTGGTTAATATACATGAATCTATAATTGTTTTACCAAGTAATTAGTGTTATAGGTCGGAAAAAATAGAGAAAATTGTAGGAACTTCACGAACAATAATTTGAGGATTTGAAGATCGAGTTGAGATCGGAATTGAGTAATTTTGGTATGGTTGGCCTCGTGGTTGAATGGGTGGTCAGATTTTATTAATTTTGTTGGATTCTAAGATGTGGGCCCAAGGTTAGCTTTTTGGATTGAGTTTTTAAATTTTGTTGAAAATAATAGCTTTATCATTTGGAATCAATTCCTATAGCTTATATTGATAGTATTACGTTATTTTTATCTTGATTCGAGCCTTCCAGAGATTGATACTGTCACACCTACTTTTTTACACACCACCCCGAAAGGTAGCATATAAGGGAGTTTTTTCACTTTAAGTGACATTATTCGAAATGGGATCATTTATTCAGAGTCGCCACTTGGGATAGTTTATTTGGTGTCCCAAGTCACCGGTTTATTTTGAATCCCAAATCGAGGAAAATTTCGACTTTCCTTGTGAATTCTGCAAACCAGAAATTCTGACTAAGGAATTCTGTTTACCCGGGGGAAGGTGTTAGGCACTCCCGGATTCCGTGGTTCAAGCACAGTCGCTTAAACTATTACAATTGGTCTATTATCTGATTCTAAACATGTTCAAACCTATAGTGCAATTTTAAATTATCTATCGCTTTTAATTAATTTTAAAGAAGATTGAACGTCGTTTAAAATATGTCTTTGGATCGCGTCACATGAAATGCACCCGCAATCCGAAACACATCTAATTCAACGTTTGAGGATTTGGATTTGGGTCACATGAAATGCACACCGAGTTTAGGAAGGTAATATTATTAAAAGACGCAACTAAAGCAACTACGCGTTTTAACTTTGCGAGGGCCATGAAAATTTGCTAAATGGCATGCCTCGAGTTCTAAGTATTTAAAAGGAAATAATTAAAGAGGGCCACGCATTTATGATTTTATTTGGCGCGGCGCACCTCAATTTCATTTTTAATTTTAAAGGATGTCCTAACTAAAATTCGGGAAGTCCATGGACTATTATGTTATCTAATATGGCCCTCCTCAAATTATTCTAACCTAGTTTCTAAATTATCCTATGTGGGCCATAAACTTAAGTATGGATCTAAAGGACCAAGGTTTCAATTTTGTTTCACCATTTGGGCCTGGCCTGAGGTGAGACCCAATAATTTATTAAGGCCATAAGCTGCAAAGAAGGGATTCCGTAGCAAATTCCATCGGGCCCATGTAAGAGGCCCAACATGCACAATCACGCTCAAACCGGGTGACGATGGGTCTGGTGTGTTGAACCCAGGTCACAGCAGAAATCATTCAAACCTCCAAAAAAAGGATTTAAACAATGCAGATCTAAACAAACTTGGCACCGAATGATTGCTAAAATTAAACCTACAATTGCTAGGTGTGAAAGCCATGATTGAAATTAACTGAAACCCATTCCTATACCATTTTGAGTTAACCATGTGTTTATAATGTTCAATTACACACTAGAAACTGAAAATCATGAAAAAACATTAATTATTATAGTCATGATTCACGTCTCACTTGAGCTCATCCTTAATACATCAAATACAACTCTATCAATTTTCAGATTCTAGCACAAATTTTGAACTACTTTAGAATGAAAGCAAAAAGCCATTTTCAATCTCTTATCATCATGCACACCTCACAGAAACCATCACAAAACAATACCATCATATTTAAGCTAATCATGAGACTTTATCAGTATCTAACATCTGTCATTTTGCCCTTGACCTTTCTGACATCAAACCAAATATGAAAAATGTTCCCAAGCAAGTATCAAAACTGAACATCAGAAAAACTCCAACAACTTCCATTCCTTCATTTCATTTGCCACTCGAGCATCAGATTACATAGGTTTAGGAGACATGTACCTAGATATTGAAGAAACAAAAGAAGGATAGAGGATCAGCAGGTATAGATCAGCTATCAGCGGTTTTCAACCAATTTTAACCCAGAAAATGAAGTAAACAGCCTAGAAAAGCAACTTCACACCCAGCAATGAACCAGAAGACCTCAACTAGACTTGATTTCACTTCATTTCAGCTATCAGCTACCCAAAATTGTTTCAACACTAGGAGAAATTTCAGAAATCACCAACAGGACTTAATAAAACAGTATTTTTGAAGTTTTTAGCCGTCTATAGTTTTTTCAGGATTTTTCAGCTCTTCTAATTCTTTTCTCTGTATTTTCAGCTCTTCAATTTCTCTCCGTTCTGATCTCTAAATCTGATTTTTTCAGCTCTTGATGTTCTCTCGAAATCTCTTCTTGCAGGGCAAGAATGCAATGCCTATATAGGCAAGCAAGTAGGGCAGCCCTGCAGATTTTTGTTTTACCCTTTAGGTCCTTTTTAATTCCTGCTTTTAGCTTAAAGATCCCTAAAATTTTGACTTGTTACTCAAGTTAAACTAACAAAAAGTCTGAAATTGGCTAAAAGCCCCTACTAGAAGCTTCTAAGTTAGTTACACTAAATATTCTCTTCTTTTGGAGCCCAATTTCAATGCAGAAAGTTCAAACATACGTGAGGAAAGGGTAAAACAACGGGTTCAATCAAACCCTTCACAAGCCCAACTAAAAGTCACACTAAAACAAATTAACATTTGATCACACAAAAGAAAACTAATTAATCTAGGACAAAAATGCAGAAAATTAGAACAGGGGGAAGGAAAATTTAAACGCACTCACACAGTAAAAGAAAAAGATAACAAGTTAATTTTATATAGTTTCAAGAATTGGAAAACAACAGACACATACCTAGTAAAAGAAAGCCCAGACCAGTCAAAGCACATGGACTTCAATTTTCCATGGATTATGGGTCAATCGGAGACTAATCATATGTTCTTTTCACAAAAAACATACGACTAGAGCCTAATTGATCCGCAAAACTTCCAGGACTCCTCGAATTGGGATTTGGGATTTTTAGGGTTCTATTTGAATTGAGATTCGATGGGTTCTGTTGGGATTTGAAGGGAATGAGTGAAGTATTTGGGATGAGAGGAAGCAGGGGGTCTTGGGGTATTAATTTAGGGCTATTTGGGTGGTGGCGCCGCCGGCCACGGCGGAGGATTCAAGGGCGGCGCCCTAGGATTTGGGATATTTGGGGGTTATCAGTGAGATTCGAGGGAGGCCGCTGGTTGCATGGGTATGAGGGGGAGGAGATGAAGCTTATATGTCAAGAGACCCTATCTTCAGGGCCGTTTGATCATGAAACCTCGACGGTCCTGATCTACTACCGATGAAACGGGGTCGTTTGAATTATTTAATTAATCTTAAAAACTAAATTAACCTACCCCTTATATTAAACTCTAATTACTAATTAACACAATAAAATACCAAATTAAAGGAAAACTAACGAAATAAGCTAAGAATTAAGCAATGCAAAATAAATTTTTTTTAATACTAACTAATCTAAAATATGTAAAATTAAATCCTAAATGCAAATGCAATACGTATTTTTGTATTTTTCATGAATTATATAAATTAAAAATGCACACAAAAATGCAAACAAACATGAAAATTATGCAATTAAATCCTAATAATCAAATAATTAAAAGAAAAATCCTAATTTTGGGAATTCTGTAGGAGTAAATCATGCGAGGCAAAAATCACGTGCTCACAGCTGCCCCTCTTTGCTCGGAGACACGAAGGGTTTTCGGGCAAAGATCATGAGCTGACCGAACCTTGCTTCAGAGGTTGCCTACATATCCTTGGCTATAAAGGAATCAGGTAAGTGTAGTTCTGGAAGTTTTGGTAGCTGGGACTACCGGGACCTGTGATTTCACTGCTGATGCTACTGCTACTTCTTGCTGACCTCCTTATTACACCGAAAAAGGAAAATCAAAAGCTAAGCTAGATAGGCCTAACAGCTACGAGTTACAAGATTCCTATCTATAAATCTCTTGAAGCTTGATCTTGAGTCTTGGCTAGCTCTTGCTGCAGACTCCGATCTGAATCTTGATGCTCGTCAACTGCATGTGCTAGTTCTTCCTTTCAGCTTTTGGATTAGAGCGGGACACGCGAAGCTGGTGACTTCAATCAAATTTTGAGCAGTCCGCATCCTTGTCTGTTTCAGCACTTTGAATTTACTTCTTTTTTGTTCTTTTCTTCTTTTCCTTTATTCTGGATTGAGACTCATTTTTTTGGTCATCTCGAATCCTGTGCCTTGAGGTAAAACCTGTTCAGACACCAAAACAAACAAACGCCCAGTACTAGGAAAATTTCGTGAGTTATTTGCGACACAAATCTAAGCTATTTCTATATAAAAGTCAGGATTGTGTATCCTTGGGAATAGGGAGTAAAACCCTAAATTACCAGGTTATGCTGGGAGGCTGACCGGGTTATGCCGGAAAAAAGGATCCTCGGGTTATGCCGGGGAAGTCCACGGGATATGCCGGGAGAAAAGGAAAAAAGGGTCCCTGGGTTATGACAGGGAGGTCCACGGGTTATGCCGGGATAAAAGAAAAAGGTCCTTGGGTTATGCCAGGGAGGTCCACGGGTTATGCTGGGATAAAAGAAAAAAAGTCCTTCGGTTATGCCAGGGAGGTCCACGGGTTATGCCGGGATAAAAGAAAAAGGTCCTTGGGTTATGCCAGGGAGGTCCACAGGTTATGCCGGGATAAAAGAAAAAAGGTCCTTGGGTTATGCCAGGGAGGTCCACGGGTTATGCCGGGATGAAAAAAAAAGGTCCTTGGGTTATGCCAGGGAGGTCCACGGGTTATGCCGGGATAAAAAAAAAGGTCCTTGGGTTATGCCAGGGAGGTCCACGGGTTATGCCGGGATTAAAAGGAAAAAGCTCCTTGGGTTACACCAGGGAGGTCCACGGGTTATGCCGGGATAAAAGAAAAAAATATCCTTGGGTTATGCCAGGGAGGTCCACGGGTTATGCCGGGATAAAAGAAAAAAAAGTCCTTGGGTTATGCCAGGGAGGTCCTCGGGTTATGCCGGGATAAAAGAAAAAAAAGTCCTTGGGTTATGCCAGGGAGGTCCTCGGGTTATGCCGGAATTAAAAGAAAAAAGCTCCTCGGGTTATGCCAGGGAGGTCCACAGGTTATGCCGGGATAAAAGAAGAAGTCCTTGGGTTATGCCAGGGAGGTCCACGGGTTATGCCGGGATGAAAAGAAAAAAGCTCCTTGGGTTATGCTAGGGAGGTCCACGGGTTATGCCGGGATAAAAGAAAAATGGTCCTTGGGTTATGCCAAGGAGCGAAAGGAAAAGGTCCTCGGGTTATGCCGGGGAGGTCCACGGGTTATGCCGGGATATCTAGGGAATGGGTCCCTATGCTACCATGATTTTTTTTGTTTTTTTTAACATTCTTCATTTCATTTTTTAGTAGAAAATGCAGGAAAGAATTTGGAGGAAACTTCCTTTTTGGTTGGTTCCCTGCTGCAAAGCTGTTTCAGCGTTTGCACATTTCTTTTCCCTTTTGGTTGCACCTGCTTCTTGCACGGTTGCTTGAATTGCACCTTTTTCAAATTTTCAAACAAAGAACAATTGTTAGTTTGAAACGGTGGTTGGTTTTGTGGCCTTGATCGTCTCAGTTGCTTGACCTCGGCCCAGCTTCTGTTGAGAACCTCTGCTGCTTGCTGGTTTTGAAGATGAATCTCTCTCTCAAACCGAAGGGCTCAACTTTTAAGATTTCATGACGATTCTACCGCCTGGGCTTCAACCCTTTCACTTTATTCTCCCCTTAGGGCCTTTGTCCTTGACTTTCTTTTCCATTTCAATAACTTTGCTTTCAAGCATCAACCATCATGGCCAATCGGGATTGGCTTGACACGCCCGCTGAGGCTGGGTACTTTTCTTTAACTTTTGTTAGGCAGAGCCCTGTAAAGCCAGTCTTGCCACCTTTTCTTTGTATTAGCTTTGGGAACAGAGTTAGACCGACATGGATTCAAAGAAAAAGTAAACAAAAGGCAAGAAAATGAATTTAAGGAGAAGTGTCCCTTTCGGGAAGAAAAGAAGGACTTATCTGGGGTGCATGCAGGCTTCAAATAGACATGACATGCCTCTTGGACTGGGTGCCCGACCCGCACAAACTTTCCAACTTCTCATAAACTCATTAACCCGTGTTTCAAAACCAGGGAATCTTGCCAGGACTATTTCAATGGAGGGAAATGTCTTCTTTTCGACCGACGGCGCCCTTTACGGGTTTTCACCATTCGACCTCTCTCATTTCTCTTCTCACCGTCGCCCGATAGTGCTCTTTACAAGTTTTCACTAAATGGGCTCTCTCATTTTCAATTTCTCTGCTCACCGTCGCCTCATGGTGCCCATAGGTTTTCACCGATAAGACTCTCTCATTTTATTTCTCTCAGTTTGATTGTATCAAATTCCCACAATGGTGTTTTCCGATCCCAATGCCTTTGCCAATTGATCAGAAGGACTTGGACAAGGTTTGGGTAAAAAGAATCTGGATGGAATTACAACTTTGGAACCATTCTGGTGTGGTCATTGTCGAGCCATTATATCATCTGCCCCAGTTTTACTTTTTTGGGGGAATAGGAATTTTTATTTTGGTGTGACTGAACCCCAGAGAGAGGCTGCCTATGTATCCTTTCTGAATCAAGTCGAACGTAGTTCAGGAAAAATATTTTTTTTTTGTTTGTGTTTTTGTTTTTTTTGTTTTTCAGTTTGGTTTTGTTTTCTCTTTCTTTCTTTTGTTTTTGATTTTGATTTTTTTTTTCAATACACTTTCGGGTTCTAAAGAGGGTAGCCAAAGAAAAGTGACTGGCTAAAAGGGTTTGCAAAAGGTTGATAGTGTTTGGGTAGCGAGAATAAAAGCCTTCGTCATCCCAATCAGACAATGTTGTCGCTGCAGAAAGCTTGAACATAGTACCTTTTTACTGAATCCGCATTCACAGCTGCTTCGGGATCCTTTCCTTCGATATCGCCCAGATACAATGCTCCTCTCGGCAATATCTTTCTGATGATGTATGGGCACTTCCAATTAGGAGAAAATTTTCCTTTTGCTTCCTGGTGATGAGGAAGAATGCGCCTTAACACAAGTTGTCCCACTTCAAAATTCCTGTGCCAGACTTTCTTGTTATAAGCACGGGCCATTCTTTGTTGGTACAACTGCCCGTGGTAGACCGTAGCCATCCGCTTTTCGTCAATCAAGGTCAACTGTTCTAGACGGGTCTTGACCCACTCACTGTCTTCTATTTCAGCTTCAACAATGATCCAGAGAGAGGGGATTTCAACATCCGCAGGTATTACGGCTTCAGTGCCATAGACCAAAAGGTATGGGGTTGCTCCAACGGTAGTGCGATATCCCAATAATGCAAAAGGCAACTTTTCATGCCACTGCCTGGAGCTCTGAATCATTTTTCTCAAAATCTTCTTGATGTTCCTATTTGCTGCTTCGACGGCACCATTGGCTTTAGGTCGATAAGGGGTAGAGTTCCTACGCGTTATTTTGAATTGTTCGCATGTTTCCTCCATCAAACGACTATTCAGGTTTGCAGCATTATCTGTGATGATAGTTGCAGGAATACCAAATCGACAGATAAGATTGGAGTGCACAAAATCTACCACAGCTTTCTTGGTGACAGATTTGAGAGTGACGGCTTCAACCCATTTTGTGAAGTAGTCAACAGCGACCAATATGAATATGTGTCCATTTAAGGCTTTCGGCTCAATTGGCCCAATGACGTCCATGCCCCAAGCAACAAATGGCCAAGGCGCTGACATGGGATACATGAATCAAATCACCGTGCACCTGACACTGATGACACTTCCGAACAAAACCGAAACAGTCTTTTGCCATAGTTATCCAGTAGTAGCCTTGTCACGACACAAACCCCGCTCCGGTCGTGATGGCGCCTCTCGTGAAGACAAGGCCAGCCTGACCATTTCAGAACACCTCTTTTAAGCAGTTAGACAGTTCATAAGCAGTTTAAATATGATTTCATGATATTAATTAGCGGAATTACAACCCAACACCGCCCTAATCGGGGTGTCACAAGTCACGAGCATCTATTAGAGTGTAAATCCAACTACAATGTCTAAAATATACAAAACCGGAATAATGAACAAAAGAGAGAAAAATGGTGCTGCGAACGCTGGCAGTCACCTCGCTAACTCTTATAACTCTGCCTCTGATCAGCCAAAACCCGCTAACGGGTGGATAAATACCTGCATCTGCACACGAGGTGCAGGGAGTAAAGTGAGTACTCCAACTCAGTGAGTAATAAAGGTAAATAACAACTGAGCAGTAAGAAATCACGTATAACAAATCATCATGTTATATAGAAGCAATATAAAACCCTTTTGAGAAAAACAGTGAAACTGTGAAATCATTAGAAATATTTTGGCTCAGTTTAAAATCTCTTTTGAAAATGACTTTTTCAACGGTTATGCGAATAAATGCAAACAATTAGTGCAGATAAGCACATGAATCCGCCCCTCGGGCACAATACTCACTCAACAGATAATGCCAGGCAATCAGGTAGATACCCCGTGGAGTAACACAAACTACAGATAATGGCAGACAATGAAATAAAGTAAACGCGTAGAACGGTACTAGTACCGCTGCGGCGTGCAGCCCGATCCACATATCGCTGCGGCGTGCAGCCCGATCCGTGTATATATATATATATATATATATATATATATATATATATATATATATATATATANGAAGAAAAATCACTATACATCCCATGCTCCACATGCCCATAGAAAATATACATCTCCAAACCACGGTAAAACCCAACAAGAACTCTCCTAATTCCATTTGCACAAACTATACTGGCAGGACTGAATCCTTCTAACTAGACCAAGCTAAGCAAGCCGTCAAAACCCAAGAGCTTTGCTGCAAAATACCTGTACGAACTCATTACCTCGAACACACACAAAGAATTAATCATATCCTTACCATGCCGATTCGGTCTACTATCAAACTATTCCATCTATCCAAATTTCTTCCTGATTCATTTTCAACTTGATATTCTCTCTTGCTGTAGCACCACAATTCCTCAACCCAGGCTCACCCCACGTGACCCAAGCATAAGACCACATTGTCTAAGACCCATAGGCCGCTGAATACTCTCTCAAATATTCCCAGAAACACCACATTCCAGAATGCTTTACTCTGAAGAACTTCCTGTGAATCTAAGTCCTTTACCTTTACTTTCCTGATATTGATACATAGAATCCCATAATTCACATAGAAATACCACAAGTCTTGACCTCTTCCAATGAAAACAACAGTGCTAACCACATATGAAGCTTTAGAGCACTCAATTTATGTATACAAACTCTTGAACACATTAGAACTATTCTCGCAAGTCACTCAATCTTATTCAAGCTGCAATTTACCTGACCCAGCGAACAGAACCTCCCGTGCCTCATTGGCATTCCGACACCGCAGAACGAAATCCTCATCCCAATACAACCCAGCAACTTCCCGCTCTATGCACCGAGCATTCTTTACCAATAACCACTTAAGACATCCCGTGATTTTTTTTCTTACTCTATGAAGCATAATATAACCTCGTCGACATTTTTCCTTTACTCAAACCATCCTCGGTCTCTATTTTCGCAAGCCATAACTGATTCACTCGCGCGCCTCGGAATGGGACCAACATAGCACCTAACTGTGCAATCAACTAATCAACAGACTCCCCCATTTGGCTCGGAGCCATAGATCAGAATACACTCAATAACTCATAACACTTTTACTCTATTGATGCCAGAATACCATAGTGAGATTAAACTCAATCGTTTATAAGTTTGTGAAAACACAGATCATCTAGTACTGTAAATCTTCTACAAATCTCGCATTCATCCCCGCAACAGTTAAACCCACTCTCATAAGCGACCCAAAATTCCAAATTTCAACACGTACTTTTCACTTGCACATGAGATCTCCTAACATACACATAAGGATTACGCCACTTTAGAACACTCTGCGGGAGATAACCCACCTGTTTCGCCTCAATATAACATTTCTGTATACCTTACCGTCATACACATTACACAGTTACTTGGTCTTCCTGAGTTTGAACTCGTACCACAACATAAAATTTACTTCACTCTCAACTGGAAAACATGAAAAGATTCTTCACGCGCCCATAACTCGGGCTACGCATCAAATCACAATAGAAATCAAACACTTAATAGCTCATCCATCATCCTGCAGACTTCCTCGTCACTACCAAGTCATATAGATGCATCTTGCAGTACTAACATACTCATCACGTGGCTATCGAGCCGTCAATTCTACTAATAGGGACTATACCAAACATATAAATTCAAAACACTTACTCACACAATCAGCACATCGGTGCTCAAGCCATAGGCAAAGATCAGGCCTCAAGTCCTTCAGACTGGCCCAACATCAACTCACAGAAATCACATCTCGCCCCTCGATCGGGGAATCACAAGCCATCAAGGCACATCTGCTACTGAGTGCTCATGCGTGCATACGAACGCGTGGAAGGAATTTCAAGAGTTTCTTTTCAAGTTAAATCAAGGACACACGATAAGAATTCAAGAATGTGAAGTTTTCCTAAAGGTTCACCTCTCGAGGATAAATACAGACGTCTCCGTACTGATCCGCAAGACTCTACTAAACCTGCTCATGACTCGTGAGACCTAGTAACCTAGACTCTGATACCAACTTGTCACGACCCAACCCCGCTCCGGTCGTGATGGCGCCTCTCGTGAAGACAAGGCCAGCCAGACCATTTCAGAACACCTCTTTTAAGCAGTTAGACAGTTCATAAGCAGTTTAAATATGATTTCATGATATTAATTAGCGGAATTACAACCCAACACCGCCCTAATCGGGGTGTCACAAGTCACGAGCATCTATTAGAGTGTAAATCCAACTACAAGGTCTAAAATATACAAAACCATAATAATGAACAAAAGAGAGAAAAATGGTGCTGCGAACGCTAGCAGTCACCTCGCTAACTCCTATAACTCTGCCTCTGATCAGCCAAAACCCGCTAACGGGTGGATAAATACCTGTATCTACACACGAGGTGCAGGGAGTAAAGTGAGTACTCCAACTCAGTGAGTAATAAAGGTAAATAATAACTGAGCAGTAAGAAATCACGTAGAACAAATCATCATGCTGTATAGAAGCAATATAAAACCCTTTTGAGAAAAACAATGAAACTGTGATATCTTTAGAAAACATCTTAGCTCAGTTCAAACCTCTTTTGAAAATGACTTTTTCAACGATTATGCGAATAAATGCAAACAATTAGTGCAGATAAGCACAGAAATCCGCCCCTCGGGCACAACACTCACTCAATAGATAATGCCAGGCAATCAGGTAGATACCCTGTGAAGTAACACAAACAACAGATAATGGCGGACAATGAAATAAAGTAAACACGTAGAACAGTACTAGTACCGCTGCGGCGTGCAGCCCGATCCACGTATCGCTGCGGCGTGCAGCCCGATCCATTTATCGTCGACGGAGCTCACTAGGGGTGTGCAGACTCCGGGAGGGGCCCCTTACGACCCAAGCGCAATATCAAGCCATCTCGTGGCATCAAGTCTAGGCCCTTAGCCTCATACCAGTAACAGTATAACACTGCTGCGGCGTGCAGCCCGATCCGTATACATACATATATATATATATATATATATTGTTGCGTCGTGCAGCCCGATCCAAAAGTATCCTCACAATACAGACCCTCGACCTAACTCAGTCAACAAAATCACATAAGCCACTTGGGCAACAATAAACATGATGCTCAGCCCAAAATATTATTGGAAATATCATTTCAAGTGTTAAAGCAAGTAAACTTGGCTGAGTTTTGAAAACAGTGGAAAAATGCATGACTGAGTTCAAGTATAAAATCAAAACAGTGAGGACATATCAACAACCATCCCCGAAGGGGTTCAAATAGCTGGCACGAAGCCCAAATATGGCAATCAGCCCAAGTCATGATGATAACAAATAAGTTTCAGTCAATTACACAGTAAAATCATCAATCGGGACGGACCAAGTCACAATCCCCAAAGGTGCTCTACCCCACGCTCGCTATCCGGCGTGCAAGTCACCTCAATATAGCACTACGATGTGCAATCCGGGGTTTCAAACCCTCAGGATATCATTTACCATCATTACTCACCTCGAACCGGCGATATCTCTAGCTCACGATGCCTTTGCCCCTCGAATCAGCCTCCACGCGCGTCGAATCTATCCAAAACCAGAACGAATACGTCACAATATGCTAAGGGAACAAAGCCCAAGCAAAAACAATCGAAAAATACCAAAAATCTCGAAATTAGCAAAACCGAGCCCCGGGTCCACTTCTCAAAACTCAGAAATTTTCACATCATTAGATTCCTTATCTCCTCACGAGTTCATACATACCAAAAGTTCTCAAATCCGACCCCAATTGGTCCTTCAAATCCCCAAATCAAATTCCAAAATCCCAAGCCCGAGTTTCCTCCATGAATTTCTAGGTAGATTACACAATAAAAACGAGTTTTAAGTTCAAAAATCTTACCTCCAGGTAATTCCCCTTGAATCCCTCTTCAATCCTCTTCAAAAAGCTTCAAAATCGACCAACAATGGAGGAACTTAGCCTCAAATTCGCGGAAATGGGTTTTTAAAACATGCCCAGCACTCAATTTTACTTAATCACGATCGCGGAAAATCCCTCGCGATCGCGAAGCACAGCCCACACTTACACTACGCGATCGCGATGCTCAGAATCTCCCAACTACGCTATCGCAAATGATGACACGCGACTGCGATTGACAGCAACGCAAAACTACGCGATCGCGACCCGATCTATGCGAACGCGAAGAGAAACCTGGATGCCCCTGAAATAACTCTACGCGATNTCGTCAAATCACTTCCAATTAAGAATATCATTCCCTTAACTATCTGAGGCTACCCAGTTGCTTAAGAGTTTTATGAACTCCCTTTCAGAACTGAACTGTAGCCTAACACACGCAAGTCTCGGTCCTCCACAACATAGCGCATATACCATACCCTCTGAGGATAACATAAAAACTTTATCTCCCTTCCGAGACTGCAGACATCTACGCACTCAACTAATCAAGAACTTTCCATTGGTCCCATCTGGAAGAAAAATCACTATACATCCCATGCTTCGCATGCCCATAGAAAATATACATCTCCAAACCACGGTAATACCCAACAAGAACTCTCCCAATTCCATTTTCACAAACTAAACTGCCAGGACTGAATCCTTCTAACTAGACCAAGCTAAGCAAGCCGTCAAAACCCAAGAGCTTTGCTGCAAAATACCTGTACGAACTCATTACCTCGAACACACACAAAGAATTAATTATATCCTTACCATGCCGATTCGGTCTACTATCAAACTATTCCATCTATCCAAATTTCCTCCTGATTCATTTTCAACTTGATATTCTCTCTTGCTGTAGCACCACAATTCCTCAACCCAGGCTCACCCCACGTGACCCAAGCATAAGACCACATTGTCTAAGACCCATAGGCCGCTAAATACTCTCTTAAATATTCCTAGAAACACCACATTCCAGAATGCTTTACTCTGAAGAACTTCCTGCGAATCTAAGTCCGTTACCTTTACTTTCCTGATACTGATACATAAAATCCCATAATTCACATAGAAATACCACAAGTCTTGACCTCTTCCAATGAAAACAACAGTGCTAACCACATATGCAACTTTAGAGCACTCAATTGATGTATACAAACTCTTGAACACATTAGAACTATTCTCACAAGTCACTCACTCTTATTCAAGCTGCAATTTACCTGACCCAACGAACAGAACCTCCCGTGCCTCATTGGCATTCCGACACCGCAGAACAAAATCCTCATCCCAATACACCCCAGAAACTTCCTGCTCTATGCACCGAGCATTCTTTACCAATAACTACTTAAGACATCCCGTGATTTTTTTTCTTACTCTATGAAGCATAATATAACCTCGTCGACATTTTTCCTTTACTCAAACCATCCTCGGTCTCTATTTCTGTAAGCCATAACTGATTCACTCGCACGCCTCGGAATGGGACCAACATAGCACCTAACCGTGCAATCAACTAATCAACAGACTCCCCCACTTGGCTCGGAGCCATAGATCATAATACACTCAATAACTCATAACACTTTTACTCTATTGATGCCACAATACCATAGTGAGATTAAACTTAATCATTTATAAGTTTGTGAAAACACAGATCATCTAGTACTGTAAATCTTCTACAAATCTCGCATTCATCCCCGCAACAGTTAAACCCACTCTCATAAGCGACCCGAAATTCCAAATTTCAACACGTACTTTTCACTTGCACATGAGATCTCCTAACATACACATAAGGATTACGCCACTTTAGAACACTCCGCAGGAGATAACCCACCTGTTTCGCCTCAATATAACATTTCTGTATACCTTCCACCGTCATACACATTACACAATTACTTGGTCTTCCTGAGTCTGAACTCGTACCGCAACATAAAATTTACTTCACTCTCCACTGGAAAACATGAAAAGATTCTTCACGCGCCCATAACTCGGGCTACGCATCAAATCACAATAGAAATCAAACACTTAATAGCTCATCTATCATCCTGTAGACTTCCTCGTCACTACCAAGTCTCGCAATACTAACATGCTCATCACGTGGCTATCCAGCTGTCACTTCCACTAATAGGGACTATACCGAACATATAAATTCAAAACACTTACTCACACAATCAGCACCTCGGTGCTCAAGCCATAGGCAAAGATCCGGCCTCAAGTCCTTCAGACTGGCCCAACATCAACTCACAAAAATCACATCTCGCCCCTCGATCGGGGAATCACAAGCCATCAAGGCACATCTACTACTGAGCGCTCATGCGCGCATACGAATGCATGGAAGAAATTTTAAGAGTTTTTTTTCAAGCTGAATCAAGGACGCACGATAAGAATTCAAGAATGTGAAGTTTTCCTAAAGGTTCTGCAGCCTCTCGAGGATAAATACAGACGTCTCCGTATCGATCCGTGAGACTCTACTAAACCTGCTCATGACTCGTGAGACCTAGTAACCTATGCTCTGATACCAACTTGTCACGACCCAAACCCCGCTTTGGTCGTGATGGCGCCTCTCGTGAAGACAAGGCCAGCCAGACCATTTCAGAACACCTCTTTTAAGCAGTTAGACAGTTCATAAGCAGTTTAAATATGATTTCATGATATTAATTAGCGGAATTACAACCCAACACCGCCCTAATCAGGGTGTCACAAGTCACGAGCATCTATTAGAGTGTAAATCCAACTACAAGGTCTAAAATATACAAAACCGGAATAATGAACAAAAGAGAGAAAAATGGTGCTGCGGACGCTGGCAGTCACCTCGCTAACTCCTATAACTCTGCCTCTGATCAGCCAAAACCCGCTAACGGGTGGATAAATACCTGCATCTGCACACGAGGTGGAGGGAGTAATAAAGGTAAATAACAATTGAGCAGTAAGAAATCACGTATAACAAATCATCATGCTGTATAGAAGCAATATAAAACCCTTTTGAGAAAAATAGTGAAATTGTGAAATCTTTAGAAAACATCTTAGCTCAGTTCAAACCTCTTTTGAAAATGACTTTTTCAATGGTTATGCGAATAAATGCAAACAATTAGTGTAGATAAGCACAGAAATCCGCCCCTCGGGCACAACACTCACTCAACAGATAATGCCAGGCAATCAGGTAGATACCCCGTGAAGTAACACAAACAACAGATAATGGCAGACAATGAAATAAAGTAAACACGTAGAACAGTACTAGTACCGGTGCGGCGTGCAGCCCGATCCACATATTGCTGCGGCGTGCATCCCGATACATTTATTGTCGACGGCGCTCACTAGGGGTGTGTAGACTCCGGGAGGGGCCCCTTACGGCCCAAGCGCAATATCAAGCCATCCCGTGGCATCAAATCTAGGCCCTTCGCCTCATACCAGTATCGGTATAACACTGCTGCGGCGTGCAGCCCGATCCGTATATATATATATATATATATATATAT
>NW_017672276.1:192107-203508 GCF_001879085.1 Nicotiana attenuata
GCTGCGACGTGCAGCCCGATCCAAAAGTATCCTCACAATACAGGCCCTCGGCCTAACTCAGTCAACAAAATCACATAAGCCACTCGGGCAACAATAAACATGATGCTCAGCCCAAAATATTATTGGAAATATCATTTCAAGTGTTAAAGCAAGTAAACTTGGCTGAGTTTTGAAAACAGTGGAAAAATGCATGACTGATTTCAAGTATAAAATCAAAACAGTGAGGACATATCAACAACCATCCCCGAAGGGGTTCAAATAGCTGGCACGAAGCCCAAATATGGCAATCAACCCAAGTCATGATGATAACAAATAAGTTTCAGTCAATTACACAGTAAAATCATCAATCTGGACGGACCAAGTCACAATCCCCAATGGTGCTCTACCCCACGCTCGCTATCCGGCGTGCAAGTCACCTCAATATAGCACTACGATGTGCAATCCGGGGTTTCAAACCCTCAGGATATCATTTACCATCATTACTCACCTCGAACCGGCGATATCTCTAGCTCACGATGCCTTTGCCCCTCGAATCAGCCTCCACGCGCGTCGAATCTATCCAAAACCAGAACGAATACGTCACAATATGCTAAGGGAACAAAGCCCAAGCAAAAACAATCGAAAAATACCAAAAATCTCGAAATTAGCAAAACCGAGCCCCGGGTCCACTTCTCAAAACTCAGAAATTTTCACATCATTAGATTCCTTATCTCCTCACGAGTTCATACATACCAAAAGTTCTCAAATCCGACCCCAATTGGTCCTTCAAATCCCCAAATCAAATTCCAAAATCCCAAGCCCGAGTTTCCTCCATGAATTTCTAGGTAGATTACACAATAAAAACGAGTTTTAAGTTCAAAAATCTTACCTCCAGGTAATTCCCCTTGAATCCCTCTTCAATCCTCTTCAAAAAGCTTCAAGATCGACCAACAATGGAGGAACTTAGCCTCAAATTCGCGGAAATGGGTTTTTAAAACATGCCCAGCACTCAATTTTACTTAATCACGATCGCGGAAAATCCCTCGCGATCGCGAAGCACAGCCCACACTTACACTACGCGATCGCGATGCTCAGAATCTCCCAACTACGCTATCGCAAATGATGACACGCGACTGCGATTGACAGCAACGCAAAACTACGCGATCGCGACCCGATCTATGCGAACGCGAAGAGAAACCTGGATGCCCCTGAAATAACTCTACGCGATCGCGAGCCTCCTCACGCGATCGCGAAGAGGAAACATCTGCAACAGAGCTGGAGCCAAAACCTGCAATTTTGCCAACATGAAATGGTCCGATTGACCACCCGAAACTCACCCGAGGCCCTCGGGACCTCAACCAAACATACCAACATAATCTATAACATCATTCAAACCTGTTCCAATCATTAAAACACCTCAAACAACATCAAATCACTCAAAACACATCGGATTCAATCCTAAGTTGCCCAAAAACTTCCGAAATACGCTTTCGATCAAAAACCCAACCAAACCACGTCCGAATGACCTGAATTTTGCACACACATCCCAAATGACATAAAAAAGCTACTGAAACTCTCGGAATTTCATTCCGACCTCTATATCAAAATCTCACCTACCAACCGGAAATTGCCAAAATCTCAACTTCGCCAATTCAAGCCTAAACCTTCCACGGACTTCCAAAATGCATTCCGATCACGCTCCTAAGTCACAAATCACCCAACGAAGCTAAAAAAATCATAAAAATTCCGATCCGAGCTCATATACAAATAAGTCAACTCTTGGTCAAACCTTCCAAATTCAAAGCTTTCAACTGAGACTGTTCTTTCAACTTCAATCCAAATTTTCCTGAAAACCAAATCCAATGATTTACATCAGTCATAATACATAACACGGGGCAAGTCATGCCCGAGAACTGGCGATCAAGGTCCAAAAGCTCAAAACGACCGGTCGGGTCGTTACAAGCCTGCTCGGAGGATTTTCTTTGCCAAAACATACCCGTTCATGTGGGGTCCACACACTCCTGCGTGTACTTCATGCATGATCCTTCCGGCCTCTTCGGTGTCAACACATCTTAGCAAGTTGAGATCTGGGGTCCTTTTGTACAAGACATCACCACTTAAAAAGAAACCACTCGCGTGCCGTCTAATGGTTCTCTTTTAGTCTCTAGTGGCTTGCTAGGGGTATTCTTTAGTTTTCAGAAATCTTTTGATGTCATGATACCATGGCTGAATATTTGGTTCTGCCTCAACTGTATTACAGTAACCGTGCCTTTCCCTGATTTGGATTTCCAAGGGATTAATGTGGGCATTGCCTGGGTAGGGAAACATCGAGGCTAAAGTGGCGAGTGCATCAGCTAGATCATTGTGACAACGAGGGATGTACCAGAACTCTATTGACTTGAATCGCTTGCTAAGATCTTCCACATGTTGCCGATAGGGAATAAGTTTAACATCTCGGGTTTCCCACTCTCCTTGGGCTTGCCGAATAATCAGATTTGAGTCTCCCATAATCAATAACTCTTCGATGTCCTGGTCGAGTGCCATGTTTATACCCATGATGCAGGCCTCGTACTCGGCAGTGTTGTATGTGCAAAAAAACCGAAGCCGGGTTGTGGCTGGGTAATGTTGTCCGGTAGGTGATATCAAGACTGCCCCAATTCCCACACCTTTTGCATTTACCGCTCCATCAAAGAACATCTTCCAAGCAGTAGTATCCTCGGATATTGCCTCGACTGAGTTTACCTCTTCATCTGGGAAGTAAGTGTTTAAAGGTTGGTACTCATCATCAACCGGGTATTTAGCCAAATGATCTGCCAACGCCTGGGCTTTCATTGCCGTGCGAGTGACGTAGACTATGTCAAATTCAGTGAGCAGGATCTGCCACTTTACTAACCTTCCCGTGGGCATTGGTTTCTGGAATATGTATTTCAAAGGATCCAACCTGGTTATAAGGTAAGTGGTGTAGGCTTGCAGATAATGTCTCAACTTCTGAGAGACCCAAGTTAAGGCACATCAGGTTCTTTCCAACAGAGTATACTTAGCTTCATAGCTGGTAAACTTCTTGCTCAAATAATAGATTGCCCGCTCTTTCTTTCCGGTTACATCATGTTGCCCGAGGACACAGCCAAAAGAGTTTCCCAAGACTGTCAGGTACAAGAACAGAGGCCTCCCTGGTTCAGTTGGGACCCAGACCGGTGGATTGGACAGGTATTCTTTGATCTTATCAAAAGCTTCTTGACATTCATCTGTCCACTTGATTGCCGCATCTTTCTTCAGCAATTTGAATATGGGTTCACACGTGGATGTCAACTGAGCAATGAACCGGCTGATATAGTTCAATCTGCCCAACAAGCTCATCACATCTTTCTTGGTTCTCGGAGGAGGCAAATCCCAGATAGATTTTATCTTTGTTGGATCAAACTCAATACTTATCCGGCTGACTATAAAGCCCAAAAGTTTGCCCGATGGGACTCCAAACGCACATTTGGCTGGGTTCATCTTCAAATCATATTTGCGCAACCGTTCAAAGAATTTCCTCAGGTCCCGAACGTGATCTTCCTGGGTTTTGGATTTGATAATCACGTCATCCACATACACCTCTATCTCTTGATGCATCATATCATGGAAAATGGTGGTCATGGCCCTCATGAAGGTTGCCCCAGCATTCTTCAGAGCAAACGGCATAACTCTGTAACAGTATATACCCCAAGGTGTGGTAAAGCTATCCTTTCAGCATCTTCTTCATCCATCAACACCTGCTGATATCCTGCGTAACAGTCCACGAAGGACTGTATCTCATGCTTGGCGCAGTAATCAACAAGGATGTGGATGTTTGGCAAAGGGAAGTTGTCTTTGGGACTTGCCTTGTTTAAATCTCTGTAATCCACACACACCCGGGTCTTTCCGTCATTCTTTGGAACTGGGACTACATTAGCTAGCCATGTGGTGTACCTAACCACTCTGATCACCCCTGCTTTCAACTGTTTCGTGACCTCTTCTTTGATCTTGTCACTGATGTCAGTTTTGAACTTTCTTTGCTTTTGCTGGACCGGGGGGTAATCGGGGTAAGTCGGTAACTTATGAACCACCAAATCAACACTTAGCCTTGGCATGTCGTCTTACGACCAAGCAAACACATCTTTGAACTCAAACAGGAGTTGGACTAATACATCCCGGGTTTTCCCGTCCGTGTGAATGCTTATCTTGGTTTCCCTAATATCTTCAGAACTACCCAAGTTAACCGGCTAAGTATCGTTTAAGTTTGGCTTAGGTTTATTCTCAAATTGTTCCAATTCTCGATTTATTTCCCTAAAAGCCTCTTCTTCATCGTATTCCGGTTCTTGGTTCATTATTTCACAATTAGACAGCGTGTTTGGATCTGGGCGTGAAGTCCGCAAGCATGTCATGTTATTTAAAGCCGCATTATTAGAATTGAAAAAAATAAAAGAGAAAAATAGCAAAATCAGAAAGAATAAAGAAAGATGAACGATGAAATATTGATTTCATTTCTTGGAATTTGAAGATAACAGGGTTTACATTCGGAAATTAAAAGACAAGAAATTAAAGAAAACACCCGAGTTACGCCCTGGAATAACTCGCAATGCAGAAAAAGTGGCAGGACAGGTCTACCGGGACTCCCGCCTGATTGGGAATGGCTTAGCCTTCCAATTCTGCAGCTTGGCGTTTGGTCCCATATACAGCACCTTAGCGGTGCTCGAGCCCTCTCCTGGCTGGACCATGTTGGTTTCATATAGTATCTTTCTCATTGCCTCACAGATCTCTTCAATCTCTTCGGCCGTAAAGGCCTCATCCTCCTCTTCTTCATTGTATTTTGGCTTGACAAATGTTTCGTACAGATGTGGCAGCAGTTGAGGCAAAACCCATCCGTCATTCTTTCTGTCGTCTGCCCATTTTATATCATCTGAAGTAGGTCGGAAGCCTACTCCGATGAACTTCTCAATGGCAGGCAAGGTAACTGGTTCAGCTATCCCTTGCAAGGATTTCTCAAGTCCCTTCCCCGGTTTGAAGCCATGTCGGATCATTTCTTTGGCCACCATGATTGGTGCATTAGAAAGGAAGGGTTGGGGGCAAGGGTTTCCCTCTTCGTACTAGTCTGCCACCACAACTTCAAAGGCCTGATAAACTATGTGCTCACTCCCCTCTCTTGCTTCAAGACATGGGACTGATGGGTCCCGATAAATTGATTGCTCATCTTCCCCGTGGACCACGATCTCTTGATCCTCATGCTCGAACTTTACCATCTGATAAAGAGTAGAGGGCACAGCCCCCGCTGCATGGATCCATGGCCTCTCCAAAAGAAGGTTGTAGGAGGTGTCCATGTCTAGAACCTGGAAGGTTACTTCAAAGTCTACTGGGCCGATGGTCAGAATTAGATCGATCTCTCCAATCGTGTCCCTTTTTATACCATCGAAGGATCGTAAGCAGACATTGTTGGGTCGGACTCTTTCAGTCCCAATTTCCATGCGCTGTAAAGTTGAGAGTGGGTAAATGTCTACCCCATAACCTCCGTCCACCATAACCCTCTTCATGTAGTACCCTTCGCATTAGACTGTTAGGTGCAGGGCTTTGTTATGTGAGGCTCCTTCTGGGGGAAAGCCATTTTTGCTAAAGGAGATCTGGTTGATCACAACAAATCTTTCTGCCATTCTCTCCAACTGCTCTACAGAAGTCTCGATAGGCACATAGGCTTCGTTAAGGGTTTTGATCAATACCTTCTGATGTTCGGTGGAGCTCATCAACAAAGATATTAAAGAGACTTGTTCGGAAGATTTTCGAAGCTGGTCGATCACCTCATAATCTGCCATTTTCATCTTTTGAAAGAAGGCTTCCGCTTCTTCGGCACCCACGGGCTTCTTAGATAGGAAGCACTTTCTAGTGGCATTGTTCACCTCTTCCAAATTAAAATACTTTTCAGCTGGGTTATTTTCTTGAACTTCACCTGAGATTTCTTTGCCCTTATAGGTCACCACTGATTTGTTGTAATTCCAGGGCACAGCGGCAGGATCTGTCATAGGCTTCTGTGGCGCTCGGCCAATAACCACGGGCTCACTCAGCCTTGGTGGATTAATTGGCCCCCGCATCACATAAGCTCCCTTGGGCACATACATTTGGGTTGTCTTGTTTAGCTGGAATCTCCTGGGAGGACTCAAAGTCATCTGCTTTTCTTTGCGGCCTCGAGGGATATAGAGAACAACATCTTTGGGAGGCGTTGCCCCAGTTTCAAGTTCAATCTTCTTCTTCGACTTTGGAGGGGTGGTTTTGTTCTTTTTCTCCCCTTTGTCTTGCTTTAGGGCAGCTTTTGGTTTCATTTCCACATCCGTGATGGCAATGATGGCCTTCAACACTGGGTCAAATTCCTTGTCCTCACAAATCATTTCGATTATCGGCCCGCTGTTGTGGGCTGGCAGTGGGTTGTTGGTCACATTGGGAATATCTTCATCCCTCAGCACTATCTTCCTTTGTTCTATCAAATCTTCCATGGCTCTCTTCAAAGTCCAACAATTTTCTGTATCATGCCCCTCAGCTCCTGAGTGATAAGCGCATCGGGTGCCACGTTGGTGAGAAGGTGATTCTGGGTTTTGCCTATTTGGGGGTACGGGCTGCAACAAACCCATTTGGACCAATTTTGGGAACAGGCTAGAATAGGACTCGCCGACTGGTGTGAAATTTGTTTTCCTTGGCGGCTCCCGAGCACGAAAGTTATTTTGTGGAGGTCGGGGATTGTAGTGGGCTTGGTAAGGAGGTTGGTTTCTAGGAAATGGATCTTGGTTCCAGTTGGCTTGCTGCTGAGGCTGGACATAAGGTTGAGCATTCATGACTGTGTATGGCTGAGGAGCGTAGGCCAGGTCCTGGTGAGGGTAATAGTGCTGCGGGTCCTTTCTGGGAAAAGGGATATGGGAGTACGGTGATTTCTTGCACCCGACGCTACCATGGATGTTTCTTCCTTTTTCTTGCCCTTCGCTATTCCTCCAGACCCACCCTGAATGGCTTGGGAGGTAGCTCTGATAGCGGATTGGCTTAGAATTCGACCAGTTTTCAGCCCATTTTCAACCATTTCGCCAATCTTGATGGCTTGAGCGAACGGTTTACCCATTGCAGACATCATATTTTGGAAGTAGTCAGCTTCCTGAGCTTGGAGGAAAACTGTGACCATTTCAACCTCATCCATCGGAGGCTTTACCCTAGAGGCCTGCTCACGCCATTTAACTGCGTACTCTCGGAAGCTTTCCGAGGATTTCTTCTTCAAGTTTGTCAATGAGTTCCTATCTCGAGCAATATCAATGTTGTACTGGAACTGCCTGACGAAATCTCTAGCAAGATCATCCCAGATGTGCCTGCGGGATATGTCTTGGTCCATGTACCATTCAAATATGATGCCAACCAGACTTTCTCCGAAATAGGCCGTGAGGAGTTCTTCCTTTCCACCGGCTCCTCGCAGTTGGTTGCAATATCTCTTGAGATGAGCAATAGGATCATCGTGTCCATGATACTTCTCAAATTTTGGGGTTTTGAATCCCAAGGGTAGATGTACATGAGGGAACATGCATAAATCGGCATAAGACACACTTTTCTGCCCACTCAAGCCTTGTATGTTCTTGAGGCTTTGTTCCATACTCCTCATATTTCTCGCAATTTCTTCTTGCTCAGGAGTTTTGGGAGTCTTTTCTTGTCCTGCAGTGAACTCAAATTGAGGCGGCTGAGGATAAGTATAAGTGGGGAACTGGGGAGGCTCCATTTGGAAGGTGGGTGTTTGGAATGTAAAAGCTGAAGGGTCAAAACTGGGCCTAGGCAATGTAGGTTGTGTCGTGGCCGAGCATGGGGGAGTGGAGAAGATGTTTGAGGCCGCACTGGACATGAACACTTGGGGGCGAACCTCAGAAGGTGTTCCCACGAAATGAGCTGATATAGTTGGTTGTCCGAGTGGGATGTTCGGGTGATTGATTGGAACATTTGAGGTACCCCCTGATCTAGGAAAAAGTTCGGGGAATCCCGGGATGGCACTTGGCGGCTCTCTTCCATTCGCCCAAGCGTCCCACATTTCCATAACCCGAAGATGCAGGATTCTGTTTTTTTCGGCAGCTGCCGATTCAAAGGTCGGGATGCCCGAGATTTGGCTTTCATCTGTGATGGGAATTGTTGGCAGAGTCATTTCTGAAGACATTCCGATGCTCCCCATTGATCTAGTAAAGTATTGGTGCGAAGCCAGGTTACCACAAAAACCAACCACCGTTCTATAAAAACCTGAACTGGATAGTAACAGCAGCAAACGGTTAGTTTGAAACAAGTAACAGATAGGTAATCGCACGTTGGGGTATGATGCACCTATACAGTTAAATGGATTTCTACATGTTTTGCAATGGTTGCATGCTTCATCCCGGCTTTCTTATTCTTTCCCATTTTTCCTTTTGATTTTCTCTCTTTCCACTTTCACTCTTCCTTTTCCATCTCATTTTTTCTTTTTCATTTTCTTTTCTTATTGGAACTATTTACAAAATTATGACCGGATCCGATGAGGACTGCCTACGTATCACGACACCGCGTGAATCAGATCATTACGTAGTTCAAGAAAAATAAATGCAAAAAGTAAGGAAACAATTTTTGGGAATTTTCAATTTTTTATTAATAAAACTTCTATTACAAAAGATGTTAAACTACTCGTTTTCTTGGAAAGAAAAACTACAAACAGACTCAACATAAACGAAAATACAGACTCGATGCTTGAAAAATCAGGAATACATTAAAGCTTCAAGTACTGGGGCCCGCAGGGCATCATTCGGCCTCGCCGCGTGCCTATGTGCGAGACCCCCTTGTAGTCGCTCCAAATCACTCATAACTTGACGGACTAAAGACATCACTGCAGCAAAAAAGGTTGTACGAGTCATGTCCTCGCACGCTTGGCACTTCATGGCAATGTAGTCAGCGATGGTTTTGATCCTTTCTCTAATTCTGCCTTTTTCCTAAAGTAACCGCCCTATCTGCTGGTTCCGGGCTTCTATCACTTGGGAGTCATGAAAGTGTTGATTTTGCAATTGTTGTATTTCTTTCTCCATTTGAGCCATCAGATTATAACAGTGCTCCCTATCAGCCTTTAAATCTTTAGCTTGCTTGGCTGCCTCATTCTCGAGAGTGGTTACCTTTCTTCTTAGGCTAGTGATGGTCCCTTCATAGTTCCTCTTCATTTGCTGCACAAATCGTGCACGTTCTTCTGCCTTCTTTGTCCATTGTGCCTGGATTTTTGCTACACTGGCTTCAGACTTTTCCAGGTCTTCTTGACACTCGAGGACTTTCTTTTTTAGACCTCTTATAAGTCTTTCATCAGCCCCGCTTCTTTCCTGGTTTCTGGCAGCTATTTTCATCTTTCGGATCTGAGCTTTGAGGGCCTCATTTTCCTGGGTCAGTTTTTTCTTTTCTCCCTCGTCTGCGGCGGTTTGAACACCATTTTCAAACTATAGCTCCATGACTTGCCTTTCCAATTGGCTTATTTTGGCCCTGTACTCGTTTTCTTTGGTCAACCAGTCCCATTGCACTTGTGCCCCATCGGTGAACTGTTGGACATGGGGTCTCTTTGCGGGCCTTTCCAGAATCTGGAATCTTTTGCCGAACCAAACCATGTACTTAGGGTCCACTTCACCTCTGGCTCGGTCTCGCACTATTGTCTTAGGTTCAAGAAATCTACATTCGTTCCACACTTGGCGAATTTTCCCTTCTGGAAATGTTGCTTTTGGGCCCAGTTCAATGACATGTTTACTCAGATCTTCATCATTGGGGACGGTTTGGAATCTTCCTAATTGGCGCAAAACCCTATAGGGAGCATAAGGCTGGATGCTCCGGATGCCCATCAAGAGGATGTAACACACTTTAGCTGACGTGTACACTGCTTCGGTGACAGGAAGCCATCCAAATGCCCACCCAATTTTATCGCCAGTTAAGGATCTCAAATGTGCAAGCCACGCTTCAGTACCCTTAGGGAATTCAATACCTGCTACCCGACTTTCAAATTCTTCAATGCAGCTCAAACCGGTGAAACCGTAATTCATGTACCCAACCCGGTGGCAGAGGTGTTCTTGCATCCATAATTGTAGTAACAAGTTGCAACTTTGGAAGAACTTTCCCCCTTCCCGACAGATGGTCAAGGCTCAGTAGATTTCAGATACGATTAGAGGAACCACAGTGTTGTTGGCTTTCTTGATTGCAACATCGATCATTCCTACGAGACCTATCTCTATATTCCCATCTTTTCGTGGACAAATTACAACACCCAAGAAGGCTACCATAAAAGCTAAACCCCGCCTTGCCTCCCATTTGTCTTTATTTCCGGCATGGGTTAAACCGGTGTTCGGTTCTTCAAAACCTCGGGGGTTCCCATATCGATGATACAAGAACTGGAGTGTGCAATACCCTTCAGATAAATTTCTGTCCTTAATATCCCGACTAATACTCAGCAAATCCAGAAATCTGTGGGGAGATACCGGTCTTGGTGACAATGGATATCGACTTCTAAGATTTCCATTAAGGCTCGCATAACCCGCGACTTCCTCCAATGTAGGTGTGAGCTCAAAGTCAGAGAAATGGAACACATTGCGAGTCGGGTCCCAAAAAGGTATTAAAGCTTCAATTATGTCCAACCTTGGCTTGATGTTCAATAATCCGACGAGGCCTCCCAGAACTTTTACCAATGTTTCTCTACTGCCTTTTCCTAGATCATCCCACCACATGTGGAGCTTCAAGGGGATCTCATTAAGGACTGTGAAGGGTTCAATTTCATTCGTGCTCATCCTGCACATTTATTAAGGTGATTTAATAACTCATTTTGACCTAAAAGAAAAAGTAACACCATTTTTTTTCCAAAATTTTCATTTCAAAAACAAAACTCGGCTTTGCAGATACGGCCTTTTAGCACTTCGGGGAAAAAGATTTTAAGGTTGTGCCCGCTAACCGTTAAAAATGACCCAAGGTGGCTGTTCTTGCAAAAACAGCCTTCCGGCGCCCTTTTGGGACATTCAGCTTATTTTTAAACAAGAATGGCATCACCCGACTTATTTATGACAAAAATTAAAATTTTGTTATTTTTGGGCTATTTTTGCAAAAAGGGAAGTTGGACCCGATGGGGGTTGCCTACGTATCCCACATCCGGTGAGAATCAAACTGGCGTAGTTCGGGCAGATTTGACAAAAACCAACTATTTTGAAAATAAGGTCTTTCTTTTCTCCCTTTTTTTCAATTTTTCTCAAAAATTCGGCAGAGTTTCAGAATTTTTTTTAAAAAAAAACCTATCTCTCACTCTTGTTTTTTTTCTTTTTTTTCCCTAATCTAGAAGCTAGTCAACATGCAAGCCGAAACGAATAAATGCACAAGTAGCACGTAAGATGCATCAGGATGGTCTTTTCATTTCAGGTACACC
>NW_017672277.1:0-1033 GCF_001879085.1 Nicotiana attenuata
TATCTACATCTTTAGTCTTTCCGCTTATGATTTTTAATTCCGTCGCCTTTATTTAATGCTGTTAATTGTTAAAAAGGAACAGGTGCTTAATGAAATTGCTAATTAAGTTGGCTTGCCTAGCTCTCATTAGTAGGCGCCATCACGACTCCCGAGGGTGGGAAATCCGGATCGTGACACCCTACTTGGTATATATACGAAGGAGGACGTTTTTTTAGAGGAAAACTCAAGCACAGAGCCGCCGTGGAGCCGGGTTTTCATCTTTTCTTCCACCAACTTAGTAATTTTTATGTTTCTTTGTATGATTTTGTTGTTTTGCTACCATGTCTATGTGGAGCTAAACTTCACGTTCTAGGGTTGTGGTTCTTTCATGACTATTGTTATTCGGATATTGATTTTGATTTCTTAGTTTATCATATTGGTTTATTTATTCAATCCTGCACTTAATTATTTGATTGCTTGATCACCAATTGAATACTATCTACGAATCTAGAGTTGAACTCGAAAGTGGGAATTCTAGATTGCATATAGGATTGAGTAGAGCAAGTTCTTGAACCTGGGCCTCGGGGAACGGATTAGCAATTGGGATAGACATATACCTAATTGCCTTGCTTGGTTGATTTACAGGAATTATAAATGCGTTCTTGTTGATTCTAATTCCATAGACATATAGGCGTTAGGTTAGCTAGAATAGGCGAGTAAGAACTCGACAGATTCTTATGAGCAATATTAACCCTGTCAACCAATAAACTAGATAAATTGGTTAGTCAATTCAATTGAAGAATACAATAGGAATGTTAGATAGCCCATAACCCTAGATCGTTTTCATTACATTGATATCATAAAAATCTGCTCTTTCTCTCTGTTTAAAGTTCATTATTTATATTCTTTATTTAATTAGTTTTAGAATTCAATTACTTCTAGGTTTAATTCTTGTTTAGATAATCAGGATAGTCTAATTTAGTTAATAGTTAATCACAAGTCCTCGTGGGATCGACATCCGACTTTTAGTCACTTTATACTTGACGATCACGTG
>NW_017672277.1:4455-17694 GCF_001879085.1 Nicotiana attenuata
TGTCGCACGACCAAACAGAATCATCAGAGTTTTGGGGGCAATTCTGCGGTCTAATCTAGTTCTGCGATCGCAAAATGCGACCGCAGATCTTGCTCGGCTTCTATTTCTAATTTATACCCGACCCCCTTTTAATAAACACCCCAGCCCCTCATTTTAACGATCTCTGCACAAAATAAGAGAGAGGAAGAGAGGGTCTTGAGAGAGAAAGTCATCTTCGCCAAAATTTGATTCTTCAAAACCATCCGGGCTAGGAAATTTCAAGCTTATCTTCATCCCCCTTTTCTTGCAGGTAACATCCCTAACCCTTTTCACTGAATTTCTGGTTTAAACTGAGGGGGGGAGTCTCATGCATTGGTTTTTGAAAATAGTGGTTGAACTCATACATGCATGTCATTCTATAACCTAAAACCTAGTGAGAGTAATTGGGTAGGAGTAAAAGATGGTACAAAGATGGGTTGCTAACCTAAATAAGTTGAGTAGGAATTGTGAACTTCTTTTCTAAGTAATACGCGTTAACTTGTGCACTAGATTGACATTGCTAGACCATTTTGTGAATTGGAAATAGAAGTTAAAAAGGGAATTCGACTCCAGGTATGTATGGCTAACTTTGAACTTGTAAAATCGTCTTGTTTGGGTGTTTGAGTGCTTGGTATGTGATTTCTACGTGATTTGTTTGTGAAATTCCTGTGATTGGTATGGTTGAGTGATTGTGGTTGTGCCTTCGCCATATTGGTGCAATTAATCAGAAATAAACCAAGTTTGCGATTGTGAATGTGCTATGTGGTAAGAATTGTGAAACAAGTAATGGAAGGAAATGGGAATTGATGTGATCAAAATAACCGTGGTAGTAACATATGTGGTTTGTCGTGGGAAATTATCGTCGTGACCTATCAATGCATATGTGTAGTGGAATACATGGAAATGGTATTGATGGTTATGGAAGTTCAGGTAAATTGTTGTTGTTGTTGTTGTTCTTGTAAATTGTTGTTGGTGTTCCTTGAGGATTGTTGTTGTTTTTCTTTGTGAATTGTTGTTGTTGTTGTGTTGTTTGTGAATTGTGATTGTTTGGTGGGATCGGGTTGCGCGCCGCAACACGAAGAAATAAGGTGTGGGTTGTGGTGATAAGGGTGGCCGAGGTAATAAGGTTGGAAAGCGATCGAAATCGCTATTGAAATGAACTATGAACAAATTGTGAAATTATTGATGTGGAAATGTGGAAGGGGAAACAGGAGAGATTGTAAGCTTGTGATTTGATTGCTCTTTATTTGTTGATTTGATTGTTATTTCCATTTCAATTACCTGCTTGTTTATGGAGGAGAGATTGTATACCTGTTGGCTTAATTGTTCCTTCCTTGTGGATTTATTTGTCGCTTTTATTACTGTTGCTTACTTGCTTATGGTTCGAGTTTACTTGGAGCAAAGTTTGTTCATACATACCAGTACCATTCAAATGTACTGACGTCCCTTTTGCCGGGGGCGCTACATTCGTGTTATGATTGTAGGTGGATCTGTAGCAGGTACTCCAGTCCACTGATCGTAGCTCCCCTTCGTCATCAATCAGCTTTTTGGTGATCCCCTTTCCTCTCGTGGCCCTGCGTGGTTCAGGTCACATCGTTTCTGGAGTTTTAGTTGATTTTGTGTAAGGTATAGTCGGAGCCTTGTTACCGGCAAATACTGTATTATCCTGTTGTACTATTAGAGGCTCCGTAGACAGTAGATGTGGGCTAGAAACTTGTGTAGATCCGTGTTTTCATACATTGGTAACGAGTTGGTGATTTCATTTCTATTATGTAAGTATGTATGTGTTTTGTAAATTAAAAAGTGTTCTTAATTAATTATTTGGAAAATTCTTGGAATAATTGAGTAAGAAAAAACATGGGGTAACGTGTGGGTTAGGAAAGGCATCTAGGTTCGCTTGGCTGGGGCTACCCGGTCGGGCGCCGGTCATGTCCCTCGAATTTGGGGCGTGACACTATGTGGTGAGTAGCCCAGGAAAACTCCCTCATCACTTATGTCATAAAACTTACCTACAGTTTTTCTGCCATCGTTGTGCACAAAATACTTGCACCCAAAAGCTCTTAAGTGAGTGATGTTGGGCTTTCTTCCTCGAAGTAACTCATAGGGAGTCTTCTCAAGAATGGGTCTGAGCTAGCATCTTTTTAACAAGTAACATGCAGTATTGATTGCCTCAGCCCAAAAGCTCTTAGGCAGTCCACTGGAAATTAGCATGGTCCTGCCCCTGTCTTCTAGAGATCTATTATTTCTTTCCACAACACCATTTTAATTTAGAGTTCTGGGTGCAGAGAAGTTGTGATCAATGCCATGAGTGCTACCGAAATTAAGGAATTTAGAGTTTTCAAACTCAGTCCCATGGTCTGTTCTTATACTTGAAATAACACTTCCCAATTTTTGTTGAATCATTCTGACAAACACACAGAAAACATCAAAAGTTTCATCCTTAGATGCCAGAAACAAGGTCCATGTGTACCTAGAGAAGTCATAAAAAATGAAAAATAGATACTTCTTGCCTCCTATGCTCTTGACTCTCATTGGTCCATGTGAAGATGTTCTAGGGGTTTTGAAGTACTGACAACTTTCTTAGATTTAAAAGATGACATTATATGCTTGCCTCTACCACAAGCATCACATACTTTGTCTGATGGCAACTCAACTCTTAGTAGTCCAAGGACCAAGTCCTTGCTGCCAACTTGCTGAGTTGAGATAGACTGGCATGTCCCAGTCTTCTATGCCATAATAGTGGGTAATTTTCTACTACACTTAAGCATGTATGCTCACTCTGAGGAAGAAATAAAATAGATATTTTGTAGACATTGTTATGTCTCTTACCTTCCAAAATAATTTCATCAGTATCCAGCTTAGTGACAGTGCATAATTCAGAATTAAACTTTATCTTATTGTCTTTATCACTCATTTGAGAAATGCTAGAAGATTATGTTTAAGACCAACAACATAGTACACATCTTCTATAGCATGAGAGAGTGACTTAGCAACCTTACCAATACCTGTTATTTGTCTCGTTTTTCCATTTTCAAATGACACAAACCCTCCTTGGAAGGCTGTTAGTGAGAGGAAGTTTTTCTTTTCACCAGTCATATATCTTGAGCATCCACTGTCCAAATACTAGTCTAGTTTGTTTCCTCTCACTTTTTCATGCACCGGAAATCACAAGTTAGTCTTGGGAACCTAGACAAGCTTGGGTCCCTTTTTGTTTGAAAAAGGATGAATCAAATCTCTCCTTGCCTAGAAGAGATGAGTGTTAGCAGTTATTTTCTTGTTGATCCACTTAGTTTGGACAAAGGAATTGACTGTGTGTTCTTTTTCCTTCTCCACATGCTCAAATAGCCCAAAGGTGTTCTTAAACTAAGCATGAATTAAAGCAGGGTAAGTATCTTCTAAATGTCCTACCTTCCCACAGCGAGTGCACATATCTCTTAAGTGTCCTACCTTCTCACAGTGAGTGCACATCTTATAATTAGAAATTCCTACATACTTAAGATCAAACCTGGGTACAGGTTTTCTAGAGCCAATTCTTGATTTGTTAGTGCTGCAATTTTAATTTAGCCCATTTAGTGCATCTGAGGATCTATGCCACTTACTTAGCCTAGACAGATCATACTTTGCCCTTTCAAAATTTTCTTGCAATACTTTATTCCTACCATCAGCATCACAATGACTAGTTTTAAGCTCTTCTAATTACTTTTCAAGATTGTCTTGCAGATCACTCATTATTCCATTTCCTTGTGCATCAGGTTGCTGCTCATTTTTAGAAGTAAGTCCATGAACCTGGTTCTTAAGATCTTTGACATGTCCTTCAAGATCAGCTTTGTCAGATTCAAATTTTTTGAGGTAAAGCTTAACACATGAAATACTACTTATAAACTGATCATTTCCAAAACTCAACCTATGTATCTCACTCATCATGGTCATTATTATGGCCAGTAGTTGTTTTTCGACATAGCATGAATATTTTCTTCCAAATTAGAAATATTTACCTGATTTATTTCATCTTCAGTCTTTGAGTCGCTCACGGCCATCATCCTTATCATTTCATCTTCTGTTAGCTTTCTTCAATTGCCATTAGAGCAACTTCAATTGTTTACCGTGAAAATGGTAACAACAATTAAATTTGTAAATTGGATTCTAAAAATACGTGATCTATTCCCGAGCTAGTTTGAAAGGGTGATTAGTGCTAAATATGGAGTAAAAACAGTAAAGATCGAGCTAGCCAAAAACGATAATCGAACCAGTAAGGGACGTTCTCGGGCTTAGGACAAGCCAATAGATACCTCGGGGCCAGGCCTCGAGCCTACCTCGGGCCTACTGAAGATAACCTTATCGAGGGTAATCGGGAAGGGGATAACAGATAATCGTATGCATATAAGGCTTTATACCGTCAATCTTGAGCTGAATGACGAAGAACAAATGAAGAACAATAAAATGTTACGGCGACCTCGGGGTCGAAGAACATTGATAATTTAGAAGAAAGAGAGAGAGAGAGAGAGAGAGAGAGAGAGAGAGAAAGAGAGAGAGAGAGAGATATTATTGCTTATTGGAGAAGTGGAGCAACATCAGTCCATTACAAGGTGAGGCGAGTCCCCCTTATATAGGCGAGGGGACTCGGTAAAATATGCATATATTATTCATAAGAGTAGAAAGATGGGACGGCCTATTACTCGTCATCTCAGTAGGGTACAGATAGACCGGCCCTGTCAGGCGTAGCCATGTGCTCCGGAGTCATCTTCTCTTACCCTGACTTCGAGCCCTGCTTCCTTTGATTCGGACCTCGATGAGTACGTAGGTCGAGGACTCGATCACAGCCCTCTATCCTCGGGGTCTCGAGGGAGGCTTCCCAAATTGTCTTGATAGCGAAAATTAAGTCTTCTGAGTTTTACCATGTACAGATAGTCTCCGCGTTTCCCATGATGAAGTGATGGGAAATGATTCTGACACTCGACTCCTCGAGCTCTTATCGATTGCGCTATAACGGCGATTCAGATCCGGGCGCAATCTCCCGTAACCGATGGCGTGTTTTGTAGATCTCTACTCGATGTCTTGTCGTTTCTGCTCTTTGAGGCAAAGAGGGTAATAATTATACCCGTCGGTCAATCTTGTAGAGCATCGATGACCGAGTTGTTTCCCCCCTATAAATGAGGGCGTTCTGCGGCACTACATCTTTCACCTCAACACTTCCGCTGGTGTGTTTTGCTTCTTCCTTCCCATCATTTTCTTTTGTTTTTGATCACCATGATGGGAGCTTTCTATCTCAAGGCTGTTTGGGGGAAATTTTTCGGGCCACATCGAGGCCTCCTACCGGGGTCTACCTTTATTGAACGTAAATATATACGTTGGCCGCTGCTGCTACCATTGGCTCGAAATGACGATGGGAGGAGAGTTGGTTTCACCTTTGTTTAGATGGTTATTCGGATTATGCATCGCTGCTCAAAAGGGGGCTCGAAATATCCACCGCTGCTCACCTTCGTACCCCGGCTCGCTGTGGAGCTCCGTCCTGAACCGGGAGCTTGCACAGCTCGTTGCTTGAAGAAGTGTATTTGAAGTAGCCGTGCAAGCAGGGCCGAGGATTGTTCGGCCTGCTCCCTCTCCGAAGCTTCCTTGGCCAAAGAGGGTCCTCGAGCTTCGGAGAGCTGTAGCGCTTCGTCGTCCTTTCCTGCTCCCTGGTTGCTCTTCCTCGGCTGTGTCAAAGTGGACAACTGAGATAGGGCTTCCGGGGGCGATCCTGGAGATACTTCCTTCGAGGGTAGAGTAGGTTTGGGACCCTTTCCTCATGTATTTTCTTTTGTCGTACCCGTGTCGGGAACCCTTTGTAGGCTTTTGTACTTTGTATGTGATGTCCTTCCGGGGCTTTGTAATCGAACGCTGTGACCCCTCGGGGTTCTTGTACTTTATAAACTTCATGAATGAGAAATGAACTTTGTTGACCTCTGCTTTTGAATTTGCTTTATTTCCTCGTGCTTTCATGCCCTTCGGGGCTCTTCAAATGTATTTCTTTGTGTTGTTTGATTGCTGATATTAACCTTGGACGTGAGTGTTTGCTTTGATTTCCCACCATTGACATGGGCCTTTTCGGTCCTACTGTCGTCCTTCAGGACAATTTCGGGTCGATCTAACAAGTTGGTGCTTGCAAGAGTCTCCCGAGTTATTCGGAGATCGCGCGTTGAATTCCGGGGCCTTCAGGGGCACCGCTCCGGATGTAGGCCGTCCTCGGGTACCTCGGAGACCTTATTGATCTGGGCGTAGATGGTCCCTTTGGGCCGCGTGAGATTGATCTTTGCTTCTCCTCTGGTGCTTGTTTGCTTTCACACCCTTCAGGATTTTTAAATGCCTTCTATTGCTTGTGGGCCGTTGTAGTTTGCTGATGGGCAAGGCTCTTTCTTGCTTTCTTTTTTGTCGTTCATCTGGCTTGATGCGGGATCGACCGGATAGGCTCGAGCTGTCGGGGCCTGCTGGTCCATTTGGAGATCTTGCATCAAATTTTGGGGCCTTTGGGAACGATACCCCGGATGAAGGTCATCCTTAGACGCCTCAGTGGGTCCTGTTGATTTTGACGCGGACAACTCTTTAAAAGGGTGTAAGGTTGGCTCCCGTTCGAGGAGTTTGCCTATGTGCGGGGCGCTTCCTCGGGGGTTTTTGGAGATCGGAGCTTCCCGGGCTTGCTCCTCCGGAGAAGGGATCGCGATCCCGGACGCGCGCCTCGCATATGGCATCGGCGTCATGGAGCTCATTGTGACCCTGCTTCTTGGCGGACGAGGGTTCCAAATGTGAAACGCTGCCTGGAGCTTGGAGATAATTCGAGAGGATCCTCAAGGTTGGTCGTCTGTTGGAGGATGTTTCTTGGGTCGGGTACTGACCCATCGCTCCGTGTCGAGGCCATTGGCTCCCTGGAGCGGACATCCGGTAGGTGACTTTGCCACTGTCTTTTGTATATAAGAGGTGTAGCTTTGGCCTTTTTGCAAGATTTTGCTACTTTTGGGCAGCTGTTCTCCCGTCTCGACATAGGGCTCCCTATCTTCTAAAGCGCGGAAAGCGTCTGCGTTTCTTTGCTTTATTTTTTTTAGTTCTGCTTCAGTTATGGCGACCTCTTCGGACCCGTTAAGGCAAAAGGCGGGGAATGTCGTTCCCGGTGTTGGAGAGTCGAAGGGCTTCGCTCTGGAGACGGCGTCCTTGATGAGAGAGGAATACATGGAGATGGCGAGGCAGTACTGTGGGTGGAGCGAGGGGATGACACTGTGGGTGCTTTCCCCCCATGAAGGCATCGCGGACTCTGCTGATGGGTTTTTTAGCTTGTACTTATACCCTTTTGCATTTGGCCCTCTCGATAAGGTTGTGCTCGATTTTTGCTTGAAGTATCGGGTAACATTGGCGCAAATTCATCCGTCGCTTTGGCGGACGGTGCTGATGATGAGATTTTTCGCGGAGAAGGCCGGACTTGAGTTCACGCTTGATCATCTCATCAGGATATATCGGCCTTTCCACCATCAAGGGCTGCTAACCTTGAAGGATCGCTCGTCCACGCCCTTCGTTGTTGACGATGATGAAGGTGGAGATCGAGGGTGGGCCAGTTGGTTTGTCCGAGTTAGGACGACCGATGTCATCCCCATGGAGTTCCTACCGTTCCCCGAAGGGTGGAATTATGCGCGTAAGTGCGGCGCTTTGCCGTTCCTTCAGTTTTTGCTTATAGCAAAAATTGGCCAAGTAATCAGTATTATTCTGCAGCAACTTTATAGGCGCCGGGCAAACTTCACGACTTGCCCGGCTGGGTTCGGAGGCTGGTGACCCATTCGTCTTGCGATGAACGTAGGTGGCGAGCTATGTCTCGCATTAGGTGGGGAGTGGATCATCGAGGTATGTGCGTATGTAGCCTTTCTTTTCTGCCGATATGTTCCTGAGACGGCATTTTTCCATCTCATCTACGCTGGAAGCGTTGTTTTTGTAGATATCGGGTGGGTTCTCGAGGCAAGGTAGCGCTTTCCCGGAGAGGAGTTGGGGTCGTTGGCCTCTGAGCCATGAGACGATAGCAGCAAGAGGGTCCGGGACTCATCATGCGAAGGAGCTTCTAGTGGCGCTGGCCGTGCTCGTATTTTTGAGGACGGGGCACCACCCTAGTCGGCTGTCACCGGGTTACCTGTTTCTCGACGAGCGACTCCCTCGAATGAGTATGTTGTGCCCGGAGCCGGTTCTTCCGGGGTTGCGGGAGCGGTATTATCAGGAGTGTGTTCCGATTTGGGGAAAACTTGCCATCTTCATTTTGCGGTAAGTTCGCACATAATTCTCTCATACCCCGCGTCTTTTTCTCCTCATTAAATCTTTCCTGTGCAGGCTTGTGATAGGCTCAAGTCCAAGTTGCTTCGTCAAAAGGCCAAGTTCCAGAGGGTTCGGGATGAGGGAGAATCCCTTAGGCTTCTTTGCAAGGAGAAAGAAGTTGAGCTGCAGCATTGGCGATATGAGGCGTATCGGGACTCGAACTTGAGAGATATTTGGTGGAGCAGGTAACTTCCCGCAGTGCAATCTTTGCTTCCCTTTAATTTTTAAGGCTAACTTCTTCTTGTCGTGTTAGCTGCAAAAAAGACAGAGGCCGTGGAGCACCTCAAGGGTGAGGTGAACCGTGTCAGGACAGCCTGCGAGGAACTAAGGGGCCAGGTGCGAGCTCAAGCTTTGGAGGAGGCGAGTGCTTCAGCCAAGATTCCTGCATTCAAGGCCCAGCTCAACTTGTCCTGAAGCAACGCAAAGGTTCAAGCGGATATGATTGAGAAACTGGAGTCTGAACTCTCGAAGGTCAGGGGCGAGATAGTTGATGCCCGGGCGGAAGCGGTGCTGAGCCGAACCAGGGCAGATCAGGAGATGGCGATTTGTGTAAAGGAGGCCGCTGATGCCCAATCCGAGTTGAGGCAAACCCTTGATCGTGAGAAGAGGATCGAGGAATATGTTCGCTGCCGATCTCGGAGAGAAGTGCTCGAAGAAGTTGGAGCGAGGAGCTTTACCCTCCCGGAGGAATTGGCTCGAGCAAAGGCGGACGAGCGTGATGCTCGGTCACTCCTTGCGGGTGTTGCAAAGGACGATCTTGACGGGTTGTAGCCTCTTGGCACAAAATATAGCTCCCACTATTTTGTATCTTGGTCTACGGCGCGCGCAGAGCGTGCCTGTAGATGGAAAATGTTTTTGTCGTATGTAATGTAAGGAGAATTTCAAAGCGTTATTCTTTTTGTACCTTTTTTCCGCCGTTGCTCTTTATCGTGTAGATTGGTTTGTGGGATCGGTCCCTGAGCCGTGCTATGGCTCGAACTCTGATTGGCCTTCCGGTTTTTTCCCGTCTTGACGGGCAGAGGGTGATGACCCTATGTGCTCCTGGACCGAAGCGTTCTTGCGGGCGCGTGGCCTGGGGATTTGTCGCGACTGTTGATAGCGTCGTCAGGGCCGTGCTTTTAAGCGTATAGTGATTGAATTGCCCTCGGATTAAGTCTCCGAATCGTGTTGCGATTCGAGCTGTTATTAGCCTTTGATCCTTTTGGGGGCTCCGGTTTGTGATAGCATTTTTTGTCTCTCGCCCTTGGGCGTTTGGCGATTTTCTGGGTCCAGTCTCCGAGTCGCGTTGCGACTTAGGCTGTAATTGACCCTTTGAATCTTATTTGAGCTTTCGATCAGTGGTGATAGACTTTCTGCTGTTTGGTCATTGAGACCTTTTAGTATGAGGCCCGGAGGCATGCCCATTTGGCGACAGTAGCACTTACGCTGTTTGGTCGTAGAGACCTTTTGATATGAGGCCCGAAGGCTTTTCTTAGCCGGCGACAATGGCACTTACGCTGTATGGTCGTAGAGACCTTTTGATATGAGGCCCGGAGGCTTGCTTAGTTTAACTATTTTGGATCCGGTCTCCGAATCGGATTACAATTCGAGCTCACTTTAATCCTCAAGTTGTCAATTATCAATTTGACGGTCGTAGAGACCTTTCGGTGTGAAGCCCGGGGGCTTTGCTTAGCCGGCGACAATGGAACTTACGCTGTATGATGTGAGGCGCGGAGGCTTTTGTAGGCTTTGTTTTCCTCTCGTTAAGTTCTTATTGATTATTTTGCCTGACCCATCATCGGTTCTAAAAGAACCTCGATTTCAAGTCGTAATCGGCGATGTTTAAAGCACCTCAGAAGGTTCATAGCCCATAGGTCGAGTAGATCGACGCTTTTTCGATTTTGGAGCCGACATGATCGGGACTCATTTTTTGCCTGTTGAGGTAAGCCTGTGTTTTAACCGGTTCTTTCCGAAGTAGATTCGGAGGATTTTTTAGCAACAATCGGGCGTCTCCGAGTCGCGTTTTTGGGCTGTAGCAGCCGTTCCGATCGTAGTCGTGTGCATTTGGCCGGGGCCATTTTTTTATCCCGAGAAGCAGTTTTAGGCATCCACACCGAGGGTATGCCCTTTAGGGATTCTTACAAATGCGACGTGTAGCCTAAACTACGGGATTTTTTCATGCCTATTGAGGTCTTACAGTTTGCCATGCCTGTTGAGGTCTTACAGTTTATCACGCCTGTTGAGGTCTTACAGTTTATCATGCATGTTGAGGTCTTACAGTTTATCATGCCTGTTGAGGTCTTACAGTTTATCATGCCTGTTGAGGTCTTATAGTTTAGGGAGAATAGATCAGGTTTTGCCGAGGCTACCCATTAGGGTCTTACAATTTCGGATTTTCCAATGTGTGGCGATTGGCGACAGTATCCGAGTCGTCGAGTTCGCTTGAAGACAGCTTCTCGTGAGCTCGGAGCTGTTTTCCGGAGGCTTGGTGAGCCCGGAGTTCCGACCCTGGGGTCGTGCAAGTTGTCGAATTGCTCATGGTGAGTCTCCGAATATATCAGATCATTTTAGGCCCGAATACCGCCTTTTGATAGTCTTGGGGCCATATCGCGAGGGCTTTATGAGCCCGGAGCCTCGGCCCTGGGATCGCGAGGATGCCGAATTGAATAAGTCTCCGAGCATTTCGGAACGTATTTGATGTAAAGGTTTTTTACTGAGGATAAGTCGAAACATTTTTCTTCGAGGCGTCGAATGCTTGGAAAATACTCTTTATTGCTTGGCGAAAATATAAGTTGTAAAATACATGTTGTTCTGTTGCCGTGAGTCTAGTCTACATGGGTGTGACTCTCCTGATCATCCGGCGTGCTTGTATGGTCCCATATTTGAAAAATAGAGAGAGTTTGTGGACTTATTGGGTGCAGTCCTGTTAATAATCTTGTTGGCGGAACTCTCTTCTTGATAGAAACCTGATCGAGGAAAGAATGGCGGGCGGCCGCATGGCGGGCGGCCGCATGGCGGCCGCGGATCCTCGAACGGGATCCAGAACCACTGAATGCCCCGGCTGTCTGCCTGCGTATAGATTAGCAACAAGAAAAGGAAAAAGGGAAATGATAAAAGGATGCTGCGTTCCTGGGAGTATGCCCCTCGGCAGTCGTATTGCTCGTCCGGCCAGGCCGGGCCGAAGACGCGAGTTCTCTTACCCCCTGACCTCGTTTGAGGGTGACGCCGTTCACGGGCGTAAGGCGAGGAATCTCCTTCTGTCGCTTGTAGCCAGATGCTTTGGCTCCGCGTCTGTCATGGAGTTTCACACCCTTGGAGGAGTAGGGCTGGGTCGCGTCCCAAGCGACGTATTCGCCGTTGTCTGTACAAAGCGTCTGCATCCTTCGTTACCCGACGTATTAGCTCGAGCTCGGGCGGGCCGCGCAGGGGGAGCAATTTGGATGTTGTGGCAGTCCTATTGGCTTTTGCCAGACGTTGTCGGTACAACTTTGGCTGATATACATGTAGTCATTAATATATATTTTATTTGAAAATGAGCTCGAACGAAAGAAGGGATTACCAACACGTTAATTCGATGCTGAGGTGAAGCCTCGGCGTCCTTTTTCCTCGAGCGAGAGGGTGTCCTCGGGGAGTACTCCCCGAGATCGTCTCTTTCTGGTGAAGGGCACTTGCATTCTACGTTCTATGGATCTTAGCGAGGTGCCGCCATCTTTTAGCGGTTGCGATGATATGCTGGAGCTAGCCGGCTATGCTTTGTTCGATTTCCCCATGTCCGTTGAGCTGGATCGGGGTTCACTTGCTTGGCGATGCTTTGTGGTCACCTTTGTTGGATGGCGCAGTTGCTGCTCTCTTGGGTCTGTAACTCTGAACATTTTATGACTCTCGTGGTGGGCCACGATTTCCTTGGAGGGATTTTGGTCGAAAAGGTCCGAGCCACCCTACTATTCGGGACTGGGAGTTGTCTCGTTTGTCTTGTCGGATAGCGGGGCGCGGCTTCTCATGATATTTTATTTCTTCTTCTTCTGGCCTTCGCTGCGTTGAGCTCTTCTGGCATTATTTTGATGGCGTTGGCGTGCGCTTCCATGGATCGCGATAGTATGGTGAGCGAGTTCCCGAGATCGGGTGTCGAACGATGATGCCGCGTCGCGGTTTCTTCCGGGGGAATTTCTTCAAATCTACTCATCAGGGAAGGACCGAGTTCTCCGTTTTGAGGGTCGTCGTTCCTGAACGGGCGTGCGTGAGTGGTGATGTACCTGTGAGGACTTGGGGTCCTGTCATCCCCAGGGAATTTCGTTGTGTCTGACTTCCGCGAAACGAGTCCTGGGACCGTATTCCCGGGAGACGGTTGCTGTAGGAGTCTCCGAGATTGTGAGTCGATCTTTTCGATAATGTCCTCTAGCTTCCTTACCGTTACAGGATAGGTCATTAGTTCGTCGTTGCCCGATGCCTTGGATACTGGCTCGGGGCGAGTAGATATTTTGGGTGCTATCGCGCCAAGAGCCTCCAGGCGGCTCTGCAGCTGGGAGATAGCCAAACGTCGTTCCTGCAACATTTCAAAAATAACACGTAGATCAACTTCCCGTTCTACCAGGGCTGGGACTTTTCGGGTTTTCTGTCGGTTAGCGTGTTGCGTGCCATCATTGAAGTGCAAGACTTCGTTACCCCGCAGTGCAGTGTATGAATCCATATCCACTCGGACCGATCTAGATGCGTTATCGGGTCCTGCGGTGTCGCACCAGCCGTTAGGGTGCCCACGTTGTTTTCCTTGCAATTTGTGGGGTTATCGTCCTCGATTTCCCTTATCGAGCTGACCATTAACCTGAAATCGAAGGGTCTTGGGCAAGAAAAAGTGTGAGAGATATCGTGCGTTTAAGTGACGAAACTAGCAAGAAAATAATCACTATTATTTTTAGCCCCACG
>NW_017672277.1:17921-27884 GCF_001879085.1 Nicotiana attenuata
ATAAAACTTACTTCGGTTTATTATTACCGAGGTTTGCTACCCAACTCCAGGTTACTCTTTCGGTGCTTATCCTATATGTATAAATCTAAGTCCTTTAGTGCTTCCTCATTATTATTCATCTTAAGAATAACAAACAAATCTCATCTTGTACTTTGGAACTTGTACCCATCTATTGTTTATTCACCTTAATGTTGAAATATAATCTATCACTGATAACTTGTAACCTCTCACGTAATACACTATCACTAGGGCTCACATCTTATCGAGGAACATCTGAAGTGATTTTCCTGATCTACCTAGGGATAATACTATACTTCTATAACCATATTTCATAGCATCCTATCATGATTCATCTTATGGGTATTCCAATCCCGTGCAATTCATAAAAAATCCCTTTTCTTTAAATTATTCCTCAATCAAAGGCCTAAATGTCATCCTCTTATCTATCACAATTACACCCTTATTCTACTACCGGGGCAGCATTTCATCTCTTCTAATTGCTCCTAGTCTTAGACTCCTTTGTGTCCATTCAGGCTGTACCGAGCTTTTTATTACATATGGAAATCATCAGCTCCCTTGTTTTGATGGGTTTAATCCCAAGGACATACATGTTCTCGTCACCTTCTCACTCACCTTTTCACATCCTTACTCCTATCCACCTAAAACCTTGTTGCTCTACAATACTTTGCTTTAGGACCTACACCGATCTATTTATACTACTCGCAACCTTCCTTAAACTTGCTACCACCATAAATTTCCTTTCGTGCCTTCTCAGTTGTCCTTAAATGTAAGCAATTACTTTTGCTGGTCGTCCTATCACTTGTTGCATAAATACTTGGCCTGTCTTTTTGCCCACGAATACTGTAATTTCCTGTACCTCATATGATCTCAAACATCCCCTTTGATTTTTTTTTCCATTCATTAGCCACGACAGGTGCCACTTTCTTATGGAGTGTACACAATATTGTAGTGAGACTGTTGTTACAAGATCATTTACTTTTTAGCTCACTATGCTTAGGTGGAACCTTCTTCCTTATTTCCTCAGCTAGTCTTTCGTTGTAGTACTTAGGGAGACCTTCTGGCTCCTGTAAGGTTCTGAGCTTGTTATATCGTACACCCGAAGGAAATTTTTGTTGTTCTTACTCGCCTATAATAATCCTTAGTTACATAACTTCGTGCCTTTGTGCTCGTAGGGTTACTTCTAAGCTCAAATTTTTATTGTCTCCTTAGTGGCACTCTCTCTTATTTTCATAAACCTTAAACGGTACCTTTAACTACCTCAAATCCTATCTGAATTTTTTTTTCAAATGATTGCGACTCGTATCTACGAGACTGAATTCACTATGCTGCGGTTCACTAGATTTATCTTGCATGATCTGTTGATTTATCTGTGACCTCTTGTCTAGCCATAACCGGGCTCTTCCTGAATCAACTACTAATTGCTCGTTGTTCCATTCTCATATATATATTTTGCATAATCTCTCTTGGGATATATCCTCTGTCTTAACTTACCTCTCGCCACTAGCTCCTGATGTATCAAGTGTCCATTCACACTTATTTATCAATAACATCCTGGCCGGAAACTTTTACTGCCTCTCCCCGGTGTCGTGCTTGCATAATTTTCTGGAGTCGCAACATATCTGTAGGAACTGAATAAATGCAACATCATTCTTTTATCCTTTTTACCACATTCTTCCTTTACCATTCCATAGTTACCTGAACCGCTTAACTCCGACTTAATACCATATCACACCATATTCCCCCCTTTAGGGGAGTACTAAAATTTAGTACTACGACGATCTACCTATAGATGTTTCACCTCTTCATCTTTGGCGTCTTTTCACATTATCAATTAACCTTAATCGCCTTATGGTAACCTTCTGTACCAGGGATAACTAAATTTCTTACGCACGAAGGTGTCACCTACTGAAACTGGCACACTTAGTCCCTTAAGATTAACTCTGCTCAGAGTGCTTGCTTTAGGCAAACGACTTCCTAAATGAACTTTAAAGGTTATTCGTCTGTTGTCTATTCTATTATTGTTGGAGCACGATCTCTGAAATTCTCACGATGTCGACCATTATCAAATCCTCCGGTCCCTAATTCATGTTTGATTTTATCTTGTTCTCCAACCCATACTGATTTTTATTACTCCGGGGGTCTATTTAGCCTTTTGGTAATCACATTCTGGTCATTAACTTATTTCTCGAAATGAGGATATGAACTTTGGCCTATACTCTATTATTGTCTCAGGGCTTGTCACCTCTTGTCTATTCCTTTACTTGACTATAGACTCTATCATCGTGTCATATTTTGATTTACCGTTATCACCCATTTATCACATCTTACTCATAATACTTTATTTACTCTCTTCTTATTCTCCTACTAATATTTCTGTTTATCACCTTATTCTGAAAACTTCAACAAAACATCTTTCGCTTTTAACTCCCCTTACTCCGTCCACTGGCTCTTCGGGTCGCCTAACATTCTCTCTTTACTAGGGACGGGAGCCATACAAAGGTAAATATTTATCCCTTCTAGGATTCCAGTGCCAATCTTCTAAATTTTTCCAGACATTCTAGTATTCTTATCTGAATGTACTATTCTAGATTGCACCATCGGGGTGTCTCATAAGGAGAACTATTACCACATTTGAAATATATATTTATCCTTTGGAAATGTTCGCTTATGATAATAATCCATCTGACATTTTGGGTTACTCTAGCCCCAATTGGATCTTGCTATCCCCTTCTTCTCGTAAACTATATCTTTCAACTCCCATAGGACATAGTGAGATGGGCGTGGCCAATTGTACATACCTCTGTTACTGTTGAAGGTAACTCAAAATACATATATTTCTCTGCCTGAATTGTAAAAACTCAAAACCTTCACTAACTGGTACCTCGTAACCTTCGCCACCTTGCTCCTTTTTCTTGTTGAAACTTGTATCTAACTTCTGATTCTCTTGTTGATTTTTAAACCATATGGGTGGATAGATATTCATGCCATAGGCCTCCTTATCAAGAAACTTACGCGTCTTAGTACACACATAATCTACTGAAGACCTTACATTTACTCATCATAAGCATGATGCAAAATCGAGTTTCTTTGACTCAACTCTTCCATAGCCATATCTTCTACCAACCGTCTTTCTGGATGTAGGTATAATCTTATTATGAATAAAATAGGAGTTGGGAACTTGAATTCTTACAACTGAGCTCTACCACACGATCTAGAGTAAGAAGAAAAAGTGACAGTCCTATATGCCCTGTAGCCTCCTGCTTATAAGTGTGGTGCACAACACACCCATAAACAAGACTCTACGAGACACGGCTTGTAGACTCCTTAGGACAGAACTGCTCTGATACCACTTTTGTCACGACCCAAACCGAAGGGCCGCGACGGGCACCCGGTGCCTTACTCAACCGAGTACCAACGTAACATATCTTTCTTATCATACTATCATGGGTAAATGAGCTAGAAAACCCTTCATGAGATAACAAGAATAAAACATAAGGGAATGCTTAACGTATGATGACCCAACATGATATACAAACTTATACATGTGACATACGGGCCTATAAGGCCGACATGACCATTTGTAAACTCAAAACATAGGCCGACAAGGCCATACAAGTATCCATACACCTGACATCTATCTACAAGCCTCTAAGAGTACATAAAATCATAAAGGTCGGGACAGGGCCCCGCCATACCAATCAATACATATCCAAAGCATACTGACCAAATAGGCAACTCCGGAGCAAGTGGAGTACACCAACACCTTCGCTGAGCTGATAGCCTACTAGGAGGAATGTCAACCTGTCTATCGGGACCTGTGGGCATGAAATGTTAGTGTCCCCAAGCAAAAGGGATGTCAGTACGAATAAAGTACCGAGTATGTAAGACAGGAAAGCATAAACCAGAACAGTAATGTAAAGAGAGATAGAGGAAATACAACCTGTAACATCTGAGTGCCTCTGGGGGCTACTGACATGAAATGCATAATACATATATATACATAAACTTTTAAAAACATACGCCTCTGTGGGCATCATCATCATCATATCATACCCGGCCTCAAAGAGGACTCGGTAAAAACGTACCCGGCCATCATACGGCTCGGTAGAATCATACCCGGCCACGTGGAGCTCGGTAAACCCAACTGATCAGTGGTTGCACAATAGGTGCCATACCCGGCCGACTATAGCGCGGCTCAGTAGAGTAAAATAGATACATATATATAATGCATGCTCGACTCATGGAATCAAGTTCTAAACCTTTTGGAGTGACTTAAGAACATTATGGACATCCCTACCATCAATATGAACCTTAGTAGGATTTAAGGATCATACCACTTGTTTAGAATAACTTTATAAGGAAAGAACAACATGGACAACCTTAGTTTCTAGGAGTAGATCCGTTATGAATTAGCGTACCGTTTATGTTCATGTCACTTTAGATCATGCCAAAAGAAAGAAGTAAGAGCCTTAACATACCTTGTATATACTGCCCCAATCTCAAGCTATGCAATTTTCACGACTCCTTAGTCTACAATAAGAGAAACGATACTGTAGTTATCATTCAAGCGTCATAACTATTATGTATCGACCACAACCTATTTTACGATGAAACGGACAGCACCTCCCCTATATATATGACTTCACACAATTTCAAACAATCACAAAACAGCCCAAACAACATCAATAATAATCATATTGAGCCTCCCAAAACAGTCCACGCACAACCTAATCACTTCATACATACGACGGCCACCGTAGTCGTGTCAAACGACCCGGAAATGTTACGAAGAACTACCAGCCCACAACCCTACATCTATATGGTGTTTTTACACATCCTTCCTCCTCCAAAACTCCACAAAACAGTAGTAAAACACGCAGCCCAACAGCAACACAAAACAGTCCACAAAACAGTCCGCTACAAGTGAATAACTCGAACTCACGGCTTCCGATCACCATCCCGTGAGTTCTTACATGTATAGAACGAATTACCATGAATTCACAGCAGAATAAATGTGTGAAACAGAGCAGTAAACTCACCTTACTTGTTGGATAACTCAGCCCTTCCCTTGGTTCTTCAAAGTCTAGGTTTTACCCCCAATTAGAACTTGAAAAAGAGGGAAAATCGATTAGGGTTTGTGGATAATTTTTGGGAGGATGTTTGCAGGGGTTTAGGTCTGGTTATTTGTGATATATAATGAGGGTTATATTGCAGGAGATAACCCTTTAAATGGGCTCTTTGGCCGACCCGAAATTTCCTATTTTTGGGCTATCATTTAACCAAGTAGGTGACACACCTACTTGTCACCTAGCAGCTTGTGCAGCCTCGCAAAAATGCATCTATCTCTCTACTCCGATGTCGTATCAATGAACGGTTTAATGCGTTAGAAACTAGAGTCATATATCTTTAATTTGATAGGTAGATCATCCCCTAATTCCAAGTATATTAGGAGAAAAACTCAGTTACATTTGACCTAATTTTCAGCACATTTATGAATGGAACTTGTGATGACCTTTTTCCAACTTTTGTTCCACAACTCGCTTGACTTCAAAACATAACTCCAACTATTGTACGACTAAAAAAACTCATAATATAATCTCCTTATAATGTTAATAACCCTAGTATCACCCCAAAAGTACATGGTAAAACATTCCTTCTTGTCGACTTTCGACGAAACTTATTTTCTTCAATTCGTTTAGCTTCTAAGCCTTCAAACCCTCTTTCTACTTGGTACTAATGATCTTAAATATTTGTAACCTCCACGTTAACATGATGAACTAACTTTGTAAACTTTTAAAAGATGATTCCCTTTCTGAGCTTACATTAATTGACTTATGATGTATTCTTACGTACGAAAACATGGGGTGTAATAGTTTCCTTGGTTGAGTGCCAGCTTCTAGACGCGAAGGAGGATAGTGTCAAGCACACAGATCTCCATTCCGAGCTGGTGGCTGCACTACTTCGGATCAGAGCGGAGGCCGAAGCACTTGTATCTTTGCATGGGGGAGAAGCTGCCTCTGAAGATTTCTGCATGAAAAAGGCTTTCGGAGTGGTAGACTCGGCTTTACCTCGGGCTGCGAGTCGTGTTTGGCCTGACCCTCAAAGATTAACTATTGCGCATGTACTGGAGGGCGGCTCAAGCGGTGTTAGAAGTGGGGGCGGATCTCCGGAGAGAGGGGACGCCGTTGACAAGGGGCCGCCCGGGGATCTGTAGGCTTAGTTTATGTTGTGCTTTCCATTGTTTTTCTTGCCTGTATATGGAGTTTTCATTTCGGCGCATGTAAGAAAAGAACAATCTTGTGAATTTATTTCCTTTACCGAAGAGAGCTCTGAATCTAGAGCTTTGAATCTTTAGTGTAGCTTTGCAGCCCATTCCGGGATGGTTGATGTGATCCTTGCCGGGAGTTGCAGCGGGGGTTGCGTGCATTCGCGCTCTGTTCCGAAGTCGTGCTGCGACTTGAGCTGTAATCCACTTTGTGCTTCCAGGTTCCCCGGATTGGCGACGGTGGTATTTGTGCCGTGCTTTCAGGCGTTTTGCAATTTTCTTGGAGCCAATCTCCAAGTCGGGAGCCCGATTTGGGCTTGATATACCTGGGGCCCGGCTTGTTTGAATTGGAGATAGCGGTCTTTATGTCGTGCCCCCGGGCGTGCTACAATCCTCGGGCCCAGTCTCCGAATCGAGTCGTGATTCGAGCTGTATTTGGCCTTTGATCCCTTCGGGGGCTCCGGTTGGCGATAGTGTTTTCCGTTTCCCGCCCTTGGGCGTTTGGCGCTTTTCTAGGTCCATCCTCCGAGTCGTGTTGTGACTAGGGCTGTACTTGACCCTTGAATTTTATCTGAGTTTTTTGGCCAGTGATGGTGGCCTTCCGTGTTGCTAGGCCATCGGGACCTTTTAGCATGAGGCCCGGAGGCATGCCTATTTGGCGACAGTGGCACTTATGTTGTTTGGTCGTAGAGACCTTTTGATATGGGGCCCGGAGGCTCGCCTAGCCGGCGACAATGGAAATTATGCTGTTTGGTCGTACAGACCCTTTGATATGAGACCCGGAGGCTTTGCTTAGTTTAACTATTTTGGATCCGATCTTCGAATCAGGTTACGATTCGAGCTCACTTTAATCCTCAAGTTGTTAATTTTCAATTTTATGGTCGTAGAGACCTTTCGGTGTGAAGCCCGGGGGCTTTGCTTAGCTGGCGACAATGGCACTTACGTTGTTTTGATGTGAGGCCCGGAGGCTTTTTGTAGGCTTTCTTTCCTCTCGTTGAGGTCTTATTGATTATTTTGCCTGACCCGTCGTTGGTTCTAAAAGAACCTCGATTTCAAGTCGTAATCGGCGATGTTTTGAGCACCTTGGAAGGTTCATAGCCCATAGGTCGAGTAGATCGACGCTTTTTTGATTTTGGAGCCGACGTGGTCGGGACTCGTTTGTCGCCTATTGAGGGAAGCCTGTGTTTTAACCGGTTCTTTCCGAAGTAGATTCGGAGGATTTTTCTAGCAACAGTCAGGCGTCCCCGAGTCGCGTTTTTTGGGTTGTGGCAGCCATTCCGACCGAAGTCGTATGCATTTGGCTGGGGCCATTTTTGATCCCCGAGAAGCAGTTTTAGGCGTCCACACCAAGGGTATGCCCTTTAGGGATTCTTACAAATGCGACGTATAGCCTAAACTGCGGGATTTTTCATGCCTGTTGAGGCCTTACAGTTTTCCATGCTTGTTGAGGTCTTATAGTTTGCCATGCCTTTTGAGGTCTTACAGTTTGCCATGCCTGTTGAGGTCTTACAGTTTATGGAGAATAGATTTTGTTTTGCCGAGGCTGCCCGTTAGGGTCTTACAATTTCGGATTTTCCAGTGCATGGCGATTGGCGACAGCCTCCGAGTCATCGAGTTTGCTTGAAGACAGCTTCTTGTGAGTTCGGAGCTGTTTTCCAGGGGCTTGGTGAGCCCGGAGTTCCGACCCTGGGGTCGTACGAGCTATCAAAATTGCTTATTTTGAGTCTCCGAGCGTGTCAAACTTGTTTAATGGAGAAGTATTATGCTTTGAGACAATCTTTCTTGAAACATGAGACGCCAAGAAACTACCTTTTATTGTTTTGGAGCAGATGTGGGCTGTGATTAAAATACAAAAATATATTCTTTATTGCTTGGAATAGATATAGGCCGCAAGCACATATAGTTTTGTTGTCATGAGCTCGACCATCATGGGCTCGGCTCCTTAAAATTGCTTGGCCTGGTATGTTGCCTTTGTCAGAAAGGCCCTTTAAGTGGGAATTCGTTCCGGGGTGAGAGTCTGTTTTTGTGTAAGAGGGGGCGATGCTCGATCGTGGGCTCCCGCGGGTATTTGACAATTGCAAGCCTTAACAGTAATATCGTTTGAGCATCGACACATTCTAGTTGCTCGGGAGCCGCTCGCCTTCCATGGTGCCAAGCTTATATGAGCCTTTGCCAATGATTCCGAGGACGCGATATGGTCCTTCCCAATTCTGGCCTAGTTTTCCTTCGTTGGGATTTCGGGTGTTGAGAGTAACATTCCTCAGGACCAAGTCTCCGATGCTGAAATATCTGAGGTTCGTTCTCCGGTTGTAATATCTTTCGATTTTCTGCTTCTGGGCGGCCATCCGAATCAGTAAGGCCTCCCGCCTTTCATAGAGTAGCTCGAGGGGCGTTGTCGTGGCCTCGTGGTTTGTCTCCTCGCCAGCGTGCCGGACTCTAGCGCTTGGCTCACCGACCTCTACGGGTATTAATGCTTCAGCGCCGTATACTTGAGAAAAAGAAGTTTCGCCTGTACTTGATTTTGAATTCGTCTGATATGCCCATAATATCTTGGGCAGAGTCTCTCGCCTCTTTCCCTTGGAGCTCTCTAATTTCTTCTTCAAGTTTAGGATGATAGTTTTATTTGTGGATTCGGCCTGGCCGTTTGCGCATGGATGATACGGCGTTGAAAGGATCCTTTTGATTTTGTTGTCCTCCAGGAACTGAGTAACCTTGCTCCCAATGAATTGTCTCCCGTTGTTGCATGTTATTTCAGATGGGATCCCAAATCGGCATATGATGTGTTCCCATATAAATTTGTTGACTTCCTTCTCTCTTATTTTTTCGAAGGTGTGCGCTTCAACCAATTTTGAAAAGTAGTCAGTCATAAACAGAATGAATCTAGCTTTACCTGGTGCCGTTGGCAAAGGGCCATTCCCCATTTCATGAATGGCCATGGCGATAGGACAGAATGTAATTATCCCGCGGTTTGGTGGATCATGGGGGCGAATCTTTGACACTTGTCGCATCTCCGGACGAACTCCTTGGCGTCCCTTTCCATGCTATCCCAATAGTAACCTGCTCGGATTACCTTTCTGACTAAGGAGTCTGCCCCGGAGTGGTTTCCGCAGGTGCCCTCCTGGATCTCTCAGAACACGTAGTCCGTGTCTCCCGGTCCAAGACATACTGCTAGGGGGCCGTCGAAGGTTCTTCTGTATGGGGCCCCGCTTTCGTCGAGCGAGAACCGAGCCGCTCTGGTTGGTAGGACTCTTGACTCTTTCGGGTCGGCGAGCAGCTTCCCGTCATTCAGATAGGTGATGTATTTATTCCTCCAATCCCATGTCAGGCTGGTGGAGTTGATTTCCGCATGACCCTCCTCGACTGCGGACTTGATTAGCTGGACCACGGCCCCGGGGAGCAGGTCTTCCTCCTCGGCGAACGATCCTAGGTTTGCTAGGGCGTCAGCCTCGCTGTTCTGTTCTCGGGGCACATGGACTAAGGTCCATTCCTTGAAGCGGCGCAAGGTGACTAGGATTTTATCCACATACCCCTGCATTCTGTCTTCCCGAGCTTCATAGCTTTCGTTTACTTGACTTACTACGAGGAGCGAATCGCATTTTGCCTCGATGGACTCGGCCCCCAAGCCTTTGGCCAACTCTAGACCTGCAATCATAGCCTCATACTCGGCTTCGTTGTTA